>NC_089814.1:10883203-10955809 GCF_029633855.1 Hoplias malabaricus
GTGTTTGAAACTGGTCAGCGCTGTGTGAGAGTGTTCTAATGGAATCCCTGTGGACAGACTCTCTCTGGCTGGGGTATTTGTAGCTGAATACAGGGTGAGAGATAAGCTGGCCCACAGCCCTCTGCAGCCAGGTGGAGATCAAATGATGGGTTATCAGCCTTCTTTCAGACCCAGGACACAAAGACGCTTTGTGGAGTGGGGCATTTAAAAAAATGTAAAGATATTTTTAAACTGAAATACTGAAATAACAGTAGCTGACCACACGAAATCATGGTAGGCACTGGTTAGTGGCAAAAATCGCATAGATTTAAAGCACCAGTCAGTGATTTCTAGTTGTTGAGTATTTACATTTCAGTGTGATTAATCTCCATAGAAAAGCTTGAAATTAAATGGTATACTCTGAAGCAGCTGCATCTGAATCGTAGATCACCGTGGTCTGTAACAACCCAGCACTGAGCTGTGGAGCAGGGGAATGTTGGGATGCACTGAGGTGGCGTTTGGGGTCGAGAACTAATCATTCATCAGTACCTGACCTGATCTTCTGGCTGAATGCCATACAATCCTCACATTTCATTTCAAGCAGGTTTCTAGGAGCTAGTACAGAGCCTTCTGAGAATTGTAGAACAGTTGATACAAAAGACAAACTATGAATTTGACCTGAGGTTAAGGGGTTGTATTTGGCTCATTTTTAGCTTTAACTTAACACACATCCAGAGCATCGGACATTTTTCTTAAACCCAGATTCAGCAGCAAATTCAGCACCAGCATCAAATTTCTTGTATTATTCACTCCAAAACACTGCATTGGATCAGAATCAGAGAAACGTGCAGTGACCACATACCCGATGCATCCACTCAGCTGCACAATAAAAAACCTACACATGGCAATATAGCAACAAGAGACAGGACTCTCTCTTAGTGTGTTATAGTGATGCATGACAGCACACCGCTCATCACACCCCTGTGCATGTGTTTCAGCAGAGTCTCGACTGTTTCTGATTTCCTCAGTTTCAGTTCAGACCCATGTGCCACAGCATCTGCCTTACAGCCTCAGAGTTTGTCTCTCTCTCATTGTGACCCACAGGGTTCAGGATGTCCTGTGTGTGTGTGTGTGTGTGTGTGTGTTGGACATATCTGGTTTTCTGGGACAAAGTTCTCTGCATTTATTGGGGCGTGGAAGACCTAGATATTTATTGTAGTTTCCAGTGCTTCTACTACTGATGGAACTGTAGTTATTCTGCTATTTTGATATTCTTTGATCATTGTTTTGTTTGTGAAGGGTCTGAGGAGGCGTGGGTTACTCCGTGGAGACGGCACCATCCCGACAGGTTCTAAAAGGCCTGGACCTGTTAGCCGTGGAGATGTTTTTGAAGTGGATGAGGACACTGACCTGGTGGACCCCAACACACTGTCCAAAAATGGAGGCTTACCTCACAAGCCTCACATACTCCCAGCTAAAGGCAGCAAGGGAGGCAAACCAGACTCTACTTCCAAAACCCTGGATGAGAACGTTACCACTGAGAAGAGCAAAAATGGCAAAACCTTCCCTAAGAAACCTGTGGATAACACCATTATCGATCTGGATGTTAGGACTCCCACTATTTTTAAAAAAACACCTGGAGAAGACCCACTAGAGCCTCCCTCAGGACCTGATGACTCTGAATCCAACGTGTTACAAGAAGAGGACGAGAAGGGGATACCCACCAAAGCTCCGTTCCTCACCTCCACTGAGGACAGACTGAGTCAGGACAGAAGACCTACACCTCCCAGCATTCCTCACATCTCTACAGACATGGTGATTCGTACAAGTAAAGGAGGGTGCCTGGTGAGAGGTTCAGATGGAAGAATCTACGAGGTCCATAGGGGGCCTCCAGGGCCAGTGGGGCCTCGTGGGGAAACAGTGAGTAAAATCTGTCTATTCCTTGCAATGTACTGGTTTTATCATTTGCAGTGATTGTTTCTTTTCCTATACTGTAGCTATGGGCTGGGTTCCTGAACCAAAATTAAGCTTAATTTTAGACCAATCTTAGACTTTTTAACTCTTAAATCTGACAGTTCAGTGAGGAGAAGAGAAGTTTGTGAGGATCTGAGGAGACAGGTGGTCCATTTTCCATCTTATCAGGAAGTAAAGAGGCTGTTTCACCTTTTTAACCAAACAGAAAGTGTTGAATTCTCAGAGATATGACACACTCTGCTTCTGTAGTAGACACACTAGTGTGTGCAGCTGTTGTTTTTCCAGTAGTCCACAACGAGCAGGAAACAATCTCTTTATGTCCAAAACTATGTAATCCACTGACTGCTCTACTCTTCCGGAAAGACTTTACAGTAAATGCTGGAACACTGTTGTTATTTGAATTTGATTGTAGTCAGCCACTAGGGCAATAGTGAAGTCTGGTACTTCAACTCATTCCAGTGGGGGTGACTTGTACTCCATCTCTCCAGAGAATGCTGTTCCATGGCTCTACAGTCCATTGGGTCCTAAAGGGGGACTTTAAACCCCTCTAACTCAAACTTGTCATTGACTACAGTGCTTTATCTGAGTGTGTGCATATGAGGGGATGGATTTGAGTCTTTGATCTCCATCAGCATGTGTATATTCAAAATGTTTGTAAGCTTAATGCTCAGCCAGTGTCAGCAAGTCTTTATCACAACTGTCCAGTCCCCTTTGAGTGGCTTCAGGGGGAGGGTCCCAGATGAACAGTTCAGTCAAAGTGTTCATCTTATCTGCTTTTATGAGACAGCAGCATTGCCAGCAGAAACAGGAGCAGATGCAGCAGCATATGGAGGCACCTGGCGAGGCGCCAGGGCCATGGAGCCATCACTGCCCCCCTCTGCTCCTCATGTAGCTCTGAGTCAGCCCTGCTGCCGGCAACATGAAGTCAAGATGCCCGACTGGCTGGGAATAAAAGCCAGCAGTAGGAAGACATTCAGTAATTAAAGCTGCCTCCCCTGCATGTCATTAGAAAACACATGCAGCCGCTGCCATCGTTTCCTGTCTCCTCGTCACATGGCTGAGGATGGTACCTTAGGCTACAGCAAGAGGTCCTGGGGTCCTCTTGCCTTTTGTGTGTGTGTGTATATGTGTGTGTGTTTTCTGTGTGCATTCCAGTACTTTTTTCATAAAGTTGGCCGTATTAACTTTACATTTTCCCACATTTCAGCACACAACAGAGCATTAACTTGAGCACTTTAATTCAATCACAAATTCATAACTGTAACTGCTTATCCAGTTCAGAGTCGCACTGGGCGCAAGCAGGGATCACACCCTGGAGGGGGCGCCAGTCCTTCACAGGGCGACTATAAATACCCTACTTGTACATTGACTTTTACATTATGCTCCATCAGAAAAAGCACAGCCCTTTTCTAAGGGAAATGTGTCAGAAATTGCCTTCCATCTCTGTCTCTCTTTCACTCTCTCTCTCTCCCTTTTTGTTTCAATATCACACAAAATATGTAATAGGTTTGTGTGCAGGAGAGTCAGAACACTTTTGCTTGAGTCAGTGAGGGGGTGGGGGTAGAGTGGAGAAATGAAAGAATCCATCATGCAGATTAACAGAACTTTTCATGAAAGACACTCTCGAAAGATGGTTTGGATGTGGTAAAGTTTTTTAAACTGCGTCGTTCAGAGAGAAGGTCAAAGGTTAAAGGTGAGCTCTAGTTAATGAGCCTTTCAGGGTTGTCTTTTTTATGAACTTGGAGAATGTCTAAACTCTGGGGATGATGACCTTGTAAACTGGGCTTTTAGTTCATAGATATCAGATCAGTTATATAAACGTTTGAATTACAGAATATTTAATTTAATTTATGATTAGTTCTCTCACATTGTGTGACTCTTGGACATTGGCATTATTCAAACCCATTTTTATGTTGATATTATGCCAATCTCTACATGAAACGTACAAACTTTAACAATGTTCATGTGTTATAAAATAAATAAGACATCAGTGGGTTCATGGGGTCGTATAGAATACAAGAAAATATTATGTTTATGTAAGGTCATCTTAGAGAACACTGACCAACTGCATGTTTTAATTACAAGATAGAATGATTAACACTGTTTAACTCATCTTAATGCAGCAGCGTTTAAAACTCTGAAAGTAATGGTTCTGCAATGTTGTAATATTTGTCCATGTCTTGCTCACATTAGGGGTGTCCTGGTGTAGACGGTTACCCAGGGTTTAAAGGTGACAAGGTGAGTGATGTGTTTAATTCTAAATGTGTACTGATTGAAATGTAAGGAGGGCTTTGTGAAAGTCAGCAGGACTCTGTGTCTTGCTGGAGTCGGTGCTGTCACGTTGAATTAGGACGTGGAGCATCGTCCCTGCAGCTAGAGCTGTTCACCTAAAGTTCACCTAAAATTTCTGTTCACTGAAGTTCACCTAAAAGTTTGTGGGCTACTAGTTAGTTGTGAGCTCTATCCTTTGGTGACCTGTGATGGTCCTCGCTCACTGTTCTCATCCCTCTACATTCTCTTTCTTCCCACCAGAGTCTAAATGCCAGCAGGAGAGACTGCAGAGCAGCGATATAAGCTCTTAGAGCTCTGCGACATTTACAACTGTTATGAATATTTACAAGCTGCAAGGAGTTGCATGTGCATGTCATTGTTTACAAGAGGAATGTGAAATCGTGAACAGAACCATTAATGAGTGATTGATATTACTCGATTTCATGGGCGTATGTCTGGAATAAACGACTGTGTGCGTGTGTTTGGTTAAGTAATTATGTCTGAACATCTGTGTTTCATATTAATAGTGCTATGCAATGGCTTGTGTTTTATTTGATAGAAACAGTTTACACTTGTTTTAGACTAATTGCTTTGATTGCAAAAGGGGTTACAGCCCTAACATATTTCACCATGTGATACTCCCAGGGCAGTATGGGTCCAGCGGGTCGTCCAGGTCACCGTGGAAACCCAGGACCACCAGGGACCCCTGGACTGCCCACGTTTTATCTGTGGAGGAACACAGTAGAGGAGTGGGCTGCCTTTCAGGTGAGCCTCATTTCTTTATTCTGCTCTCTTTTTCAGTATTTCTCATCTACAGATGAACACTCTGACCATGGCCATTATCACTGTGGAGAAAACTAGATAAATATTTCAGGCCCAATTAAAGGAACGGTGTATGAAGAGTTTCCACTGTAGCGGTGTTAAAGGAACACTAGGTAGTATTTTAAACTTAAAATTACAGCTTCACAATCTTTGTGATCTTTCTCTGACCTGTAATAGGGATGAGAGCCTCTGTTGTTGTTACTCTGAGCAAAATGTTGGAGGAGGGAAGGAAGCCACTCCCCCTTGGTTTCAGGACATTCCTGTTTAAGTGAATTACACTCTGCAAATGTAGAGGGAGACCAGGAGCAAAATGATCAAATCTTACCTATAGTGCTGGGCGATATGGGCGCAAATCAATATCACAATTAATTGTGCATTTTTTCACGATTACGATTAATGAACGATTATTCTGTTTTTGTATTGTGACCCTCATAGTTCAGTGACTAGGCTTGTACTGTAAATATACGCCAGCATTCAATATGGGATATTTTTTCTAATGTTGCTGGGAGCTTGTTCGTGTCTTGTCAATTGTCCATTTAAATTAATTTTTGATTAATTGCCCAGCCCTACTTACCTACCTTTATCTTTGTATCTCCTTTGCAAAATTAAAAAAATGAATCACTAAACATTTCTTGATTGATTTACTTCAACTGACTTCATAGGTAAATTATCTCAGTTTAAATCTGTCTTCAGCTCTTTGTTCAAAGCTTTATTCCGTGGTGCTCTTCTTGTGACTCAGCTCACAGAGCCGTCTCCATCTCTCAGCTCTTTCATGTAGCCATCGCCACACAGCTGCACCTAGTGTAACTTCAGAGCCCAGTCCCACTGCTAGAACTGGGATTGAATAAAGATGCCGCCTGGGAAACTATTACGATAATGGGCTATTTGTTACTCAAAGCCTTTGAACTGGACTGTACTGTACACAGAGACACTCCTAATTGATTCAGATGAGGATAAGTGCAGTTTTGCTGTCAACGCTTGGTTGCAGAAAGTCAGAGGTCATTCAGATCACTGAAGGCAGGGGCTAAACTCCCTCAGTTTGATGGAACTTAGCCAGGGTCACTGTAACCCCATCAATCTCTCCTGCCAGCTTTTGCACAAAGGAGAGTGCATCTTCTTGCTGATACTGGAACACATAGGCAAGCTCCTAACTGGAAACATCTTTATGTTGGGGAATGTGTTCAGTGTGCAGAATGTTGTCTTTAAGGGGATAGCAGTAGTGATACTGAAATTACATCAGTTAATTTATGGACATTTTTACATTCATAACACCAGTATTGATTCCTAACTACATTAGTCATTGCTTGTGCCTGCTTTGTGAAATGGCTTATTGACTTGGTTACTGAATATTATTGTTTTATTTTTCATTTTTAGTTAGTAATTTATTTGTTTGTCTGTTTGTTTAACAGCAAACCTCCTTCTACCAGCTGCTGTATGCAGGTTGGCCTGTAAGTATTCAATTCACTGCATGTGATTTATGGATGTGTAGATGTGTCAGATTGTGGAATATAGGCCCTCTCTGACTCTGTTTTGTTCTCTGTGAGCCTGTAGAGGGAGCAGGGTCCACCCGGGCCGGAGGGGGAGATGGGGAAGCCAGGTCCACCGGTAAGATGCTGTAGATGCTATTCTGCTGGTAGATTGTACAGATATCATATTTATATTGTATTACCATTACTCCGATATCGGCAGCTAGTATATGTTTAGAATGTTAATTTTATAACTTTAAGCTGGTACTGCTTTCATTCATTCATTCATTATCTGTAAGCGACTATCCAGTTCAGGGTCGCGGTGGGTCCAGAGCCTACCTGGAATCATTGGGCGCAAGGCAGGAATACACCCTGGAGGGGGCGCCAGTCCTTCACAGGGCAATACACACTCACACATTCACTCACACACTCACACATTCACTCACACACTCACACATTCACTCACACACACACATGTGGACACTTCTGAGTCGCCAGTCCACCTACCAACGTGTGTTTTTGGACTGTGGGAGGAAACCGGAGCACCCGGAGGAAACCCACACAGACACAGGGAGAACACACCACACTCCTCACAGACAGTCACCCGGAGCGGGCCTTGAACCCACGCCACCGTGCCCCCCCCCATCACACATTATATTACTGTATAATCATATTAATATTTTCAACAGAACTTATACAGGAGAACTGTAATGGATTGGCTGTTCATGATGTGCCGCTGCCAAAATAATTCTGGGTAGGCTCTGGACACACCACAACCCTGGACAGGATTAAGTGGTTACAGAAGTGAATGAATGGATGAATAAAGCAGGGGTAGCAGCCACATTGATTCCTCTATATTATGTACACTTTTAAAACAGTTTGATAAGTGGATGCTGATAGTGGCCTGCAATTTTCACACTGCTAATAGATGAGGTATAAACTTTTTATTTTATTATATCTAATTTAATTCCTAATAACACAGGTGCATGTGTTTTCTCTGTTTCTTTTCTTACACAGGGAGCACCAGGACATCCTGGAGACAGAGGACCACCAGGGCACATGGGAGATATGGTAAACTTGCATAATGTATTTATATGACACACACTGCTTTACAGCCACATGGCCAGAATTGGTATTGAATTAATAAAATAATCCATAAGAAGTGATGGCTATGTTTTATCACCTCAGCTATGTCATCTGCTATACTGCCACTATAAGATTAGAATAGCATTCAGACTTGGTTATGTACTGACATCATGCAGTTACCCATAATTCGGCATACGTTCTTTACAGTAGTCATTTAGCCACAGTGAAGTATGGTGGAAATTGGCTCTGAGGCGGAGGAATTTGCTCCAAAAAAGTGGAGTGGCTTTTACAAAATACCAAATGTACAATAAACCATGGTATTATGTTAGAAATGAAAGACGCTTTTAATATTATTAATGTATATTATATATATATATATAATTTAATATAATTCCTATTAATATAACATTGATTTTATTGCAGTAGTCTGTTTTTAAAATGAATACAGGTATTTTTCAGTGTTTTGTCTTATCACCAAGAATATTGTTATACCCTGATCTATCGTGATATTATTTTAGGGCCATATCCCTAGTTCCTGTTTAGATTTCCATTTTAAATCTGTCATACTTTTAAACAAAAGATTAATTCAGCCATGTTTTTAAACCAATTGAAATACTACTTACTATTAATTATTCTTAATTGTGTTTTTCTCTCACATTAATCTGAGACAGTTCATGTGGCAAAACCAAAGGTATTAAACACTGCACCCTTCAGGCTTCTGAACTTCAAACACATAAGTGTGAGGGTGGTGTCTGAAATCCTCGTTAAGGGTTACTGTTGGAGAAGGTGTGACAATGACATGATGAGGGTTTGCCTCAGAGAAACCTCGGATGAACTATTACTGAAATGTGGGACCACAAAAACAGGATGTAGGCTCATTTACTTAAAATGATCCCTGCTTTGGAAAGGGTTTGTTTCTTGTAGCAGTGTAGTATCACAAACGACCTGGGGTTGTTTACACCCTAAACCTGGAGTGATTAGAACCTGTGTATATGTGTGTGTATGGCCAGATGTGAAATAACCGCAGGAGATAGTGTCGCAGTCGCACAGCTCCAGGGACCTGGAGGTTGTGGGTTCAAGTCCCGCTACATTGTACTAACAAAGTGGGATGTATTTCTCATACTCAGTGTTCCAGTGTAGCCAATGTTGTCCTAAATGTTTTAAGAAATGTTTAAGGAGACAATTATTACTCCCTCTTTAACTCCCTCTTTAATATTAATGACTACATATCAGCCATTTCACATTCACTGTCTTGATGAGTATTTAACATGACACACGAGGTCTGGATGGAGAGCGATGTAGTAAAAACGTGTCCATATCCTGAATGAGATATTGATTGTTTCTGGTGAACTACAGGGAGACAGTGGACCTCCAGGTATTCCTGGAAAAGCAGGAATTCCTGGAAAAGATGGAGAAAATGGACTGAATGGACATCAAGGTCTTCCAGGGATACCTGGACCAAAGGTACAGTAAAATTCTAAAATGCTAGAATCTCACATTTGATTTCTACTCTTGTGTAGCATGCATCTACAAACAGAGAGCACTAAATGTTAGCCACACAGTGATGTGTTGTAATTCATTAGTAACAAAGAGATATAAAATGTTTTGTTCATGCAGCTGACTGTTTTCTGTCCAACAGGGGCCTCTTGGCTATAAAGGAGAACTTGGGTCACCTGGAGAAAAAGGAGATGAGGTAAGAGGAAATTAAAGGGAAGTTCTGTGATTGCAGCATATGGTTCTAACTTACAGTTATTATCTAAAAACAAAGTCATGCCATCCTCTCCCCAGGGACTTATAGGAGCAGAGGGTCCCTGTGGAGATATAGGGGAACCTGGAGAAAAAGTAAGGTCTATTATAATTGTTTTAGTCACCCATAAAACCTTACAATTTCCAATGCAATAGATCCACATTCACTTAAATTACAAGATTTAAACTTGATAGATTCTGTTGGGATTTAATGCCATCTAGTGGCTGAGAGAGGAAATGCTTCATGTAGCAATGTACGGCATTTAGTCAACCTGAAATAAATTTGTGGTATATGATTTGCCTAATTTAGGGCTCTAAAGGACTCCCTGGAGCACCTGGTCCTGTTGGATTTCAAGTAAGTTATGAGTATCACTGTCCTTATTAATATTTTTGAATATTAATTTGTGCTTAGATATCTATATGAGGTAATATTGGGTGAGGAGGGTGCATGATCTTAAAAGCTTGTTCAAAGCAAATATGATTTAATGTAGGCTGAAATGGATGTGGTTTTCAATATCATGGGTTTTGATTAATAGACACTGCAAACATAAGAAATGGATGAGGATGGGGACATGGATTGTAAGTGTGAATAACCCTTGATTAATGAGAATTATTTCCTTTTCTGCAGGGGCCACCGGGGTTTAGAGGGCTGGAGGGCCATGAAGGTCCTCCAGGGCCAGACGTGAGTGAGAGTGTAGCATTCCAGTAACTGCACATACACAAAAACAGATTTGTAAATTAAAGTTAAGTTTGAAAGCATTTATTTAATTTGGCTAAAGAAATGACTTCTCTGTTGTTATCTGTGTTACAGGGGGATGATGGGTTGGAGGGCCCAGCAGGTCCACCAGGGGGTTCAGTAAGTATTCCAAAAATGTATCTATCGTTTTTCAGTATTTAAACACTTAGCATTGTGATCTGAAGACTGATGTTTCAGTGCCTCAAGACATATTGTTGACTGATTTGAATATGAATATGTATGTGCGTGAGCTCAATTAAGAGTTTACAAAACTTGCAGTAGGTAGTGTCGCAGTCACACAGCTCCAGGGGCATGGAGGTTGTGGGTTTGAGTCCCGCTCCGGGTGACTGTCTGTGAGGAGTTCTCCCTGTGTCCACGTGGGTTTCCTCCCACAGTCCAAAAACACACGTTTGTAGGTGGATTGGCGACTCAAAAGTGTCCATAGGTGTGCGTGTGTGTGTCGCCCTGTGAAGGACTGGTGCCACCTCCAGGGTGTGTTCCCACCTCGTGCCCAGTGATTCCGGGTAGGCTCCGGACCCACTGCGACCCTGATTTGGATAAGCGGTTTCAAACAATGAATGAATGAATGTCAGTGAATAAATAACTTAAGGAAGCCTCGTCAATCTTTTAAATAGAAAACATTACACACAGTAAGGTCAGATTCTGCCTGCTGGTACTTTTCTTTGTGGCCAATGTGAAAATGCCCACTCTCGCTGGTGGCAAATTTAAACTACCTTCAAGGGGCCATCACTAATGGAGTCTGTATCGCTACTGGAACCCTAGACCTTATTTTTACTACTGTTTAAGTGTGCAATTTCCATTAAATGACAATTATTTGACAACACATAATTTCTTATTTTTGTGTAGGGCCCTCCTGGTGTCACTGGTTTGATGGGTGCTCAGGGGGTAAATGGCTCACGGGTGAGGCATCACATACTTTATTTTATACATACAGGTTTTTATACTGTTCTTCCAACATAACAGCATGACAGTGAAATAACTTTTTATCTAGTGTTGCAGTGTCTGGTCTGGTCCACTCTGCAATATCTTCTTTTGCTTTGTAGGGAGAGCCTGGACCTGCAGGGAGCCCTGGCCCCCAGGGGCCCCAGGTGTGCTGAACTTTATGAAATAGATGAGGATCTCTTATCTATTATATATATCACTTTATAAAGGATAAAAGGAGTGCTTGGTGACTAATATCTAACTCATCTCTGTGTCATCGCCAGGGTCCTCAGGGATTGGAGGGGCAGATTGGGCTTCGAGGGCCCCCAGGGCCTCAGGTGAACTCCTGTCTATTTATGGCAATGCTTCTGAGTCACAGAAGAAGTCAGTTACTGAAATGAAAATAGAGCTTTAAAGTTGCTGTATCACATTATTTAAGTGTAAAGTGTGGGAGTACTGTATAACCCTTGGTTTATTTGTTTGATATATCTGTTATATTCATGGATACATGCCAGCATGACAGGTACAGACAAGAGTGGCATGGAAAACAAACACACGATTTAATTAAACTATTTATAACCCCTAGCATTATCCCATGAGGAAACAAACCAAGTGCCCAATTAGAATAGAGATGTCAGTTTTCAAGTATGAACTCTTTGAACAGTTAAGTGATTGTTTAACTGCCTCTTGTGCACTTCTCTATAGAGTTTTGTGAAGCAGAAAGGGAGGCAGAGTTTATTTTAGTTTGATGAGCTACAGGGACATTACCGAGACGCTCACTGCTGTGTTCATCTGGATTCAGGAACAGGAGCCCGGCTGATACTGAAAGACTTTTTAGAAAACCCCAACATTAGTAAAATGAAAAAAAGAGGTCATTTACAGAAGGAGGTTATCTTAACGATAATTACATTATCAGGAGGTTTGCTCATCCCCCAGTGTGAAACAGCTTGAGCTGTGATTAAGACAGAAGCTTAAAAGATATTGCTGAGGAAATGGAGAGACTGAGTTTAAACTACCAGATAGTGCCCATGGCTAAAGTGGATTTGTATTTATCTGTTCACAGGGCCAAATGGGCAGAGAAGGCATAACTGGCACAAAAGGAGACCCTGTAAGCATGTTCAAACTTTTCTTGGTTGAAGGTTATATATATATATATATATATATGTATATATTCATGGCAGTGAACAAATATACACACTAGTTCACTAGGGCCAGTAAGTACCTGCACACCTGAGTGTTGGACACCCGTCCCCGGTGCCAGGGAGTAGTTGGGGGTTGGGCATCTTGCTCAAGGGCACCTCAGCCATGGACTGGGGAGGAAGACAGCTCCCACTTCCCCCTGTGTTCCTGCCAGTAGTGGCAGACCCAGCAACCTTCAAGTTCCAAGCCACAGCCGCCCCCTGTCTACACAAGGAGGGTACTGCAGAAAACGTTTACGTGAACCACTGGTCTGGGGTGAAATGGGTGTAACATTAGAGCATTTGATGGTAAATTTTCCATTCTACACCGGAATGCAGAGCAAATCATCAAATATTGCTTTGCCTGTTCCTTACGCTACTGCAGGGCAATTAACCCTCGTAAATTATTCAAAGTCTTAACATCTTCCACTGCTATATTACTGTATTTTTGATTGATTGATGCTCAAAAATTACATGAAGGTAAGATTACATACAAAATAATTCTCAGATGCTTCTTTTTTTAATGTCTTATCTATCGTTACACTTATATAGCGCATTTCTAGATACCCAAGGATGCTTTATACAATCCACACTGCTCAGATCGCTCAATCCACACACACACTGGCGAGAAGCGGCAGCCAAAAGCACACAGTGTACTCTCGACCAGGAACGACCGTCCACCTGGAGGCCTGCATCGTGCACTAGGGTTTCACCCAGAATAGAGAGACCATCCATATCTGGGCACATACACATTCACTCACACATTCAGACATCCATTCATATACACACTCATTCACTCACACACCAGGACATTTATTACAGAAGCCAATTCACCTACCCTCCATGTTTTTGGACTGTGGGAGGAAACCGTAGACCCCAGAGGAAACCCACGCAGACACAGGGAGAACATGGAAACTCCATCCAGATGGGACTTGAACCCAAGATCCCAGCACGTGCTCACCATAATCATAATTCATTCAGTCTGTGTTGTTGAAGAGCTTGGCTGAAATATAACCCATAGGCCTATGTTTTCTGTGTTCTTTCATAGGGACCTACTGGACATACAGGACTACGGGGTGAGCCTGGGTTTGAGGGCCCCATGGTAAGCACTTCAATATGTTTAAATGGCTCTCTTTCATCCAGGCAGACAATCCAGCGCAATAATGCAAAGCATCTTTACATGTTTAGCACAATGCAATCTTCAGATGTGAAGTGTTGCAGGAAGCATGGAGTAAGATTGTACTTGATATTTTGATACTATAGTTAGACTTCACAGCCATAGACGTCATAGTTTCAGATGGCTAGGCGTTGGTAGCTGACGTTCCTTTGCTCTAGTTATAGCTGTAATATGACAACTGAAGGATGCAGAGAGAATAGACATCCCCAGGTGTTTTCCCAGCAGATGGCCATATGGCCACGTCTGAACCCTCATCCACGGACACTGTAAAATGTGAGATGAAAATTGTCCCATGTGGTTCACATCAGTGTCCTAGCTTTCAGCTTGGGACAGTGTGAATGACGTGATGTTGGGTTTAAGTGCCTTAGCAGCTGTCACAAATGACATAGTGTATTACCCTATCTGCAGTTTCTTAACCTTGTTATTATCACCCTGTCTAAGTCACTTTCAGCGGCTGCTTGCTGTACACTTGCCACACAACAAACCTCTGGTTTTGTGCCATGAAAGAACACGAGAGACGATCCCTGACTGAACACTAAAAAAAAACTGCTGTGAGGAACAGCTTGTGATTAGAAATTTACAGTTAATCCACAGTTAAGGTTTTGTTAGTAATGGTGCCGTTGTTTGATTTTCTAGTCGCCAGGTCTCTGAGACACATTTTAGTTGCTGTTCGTCTCAGTTTTCTGCACTAGACTTTTACATTTTAACTCGACCTCGGGGAACAGATGTAAGCGTTGGCTGGTAGTCTGGAGTCTCATCACAGATGGAGGATGCAGATTATTTTTAGTTTCACCATAGAAACAAGCATGGAAATTTCCATATAGAATAAATTGGGGTACAATTAAGAAAATAAAACAGGGCACGGGGAGTTCAGAATTATAAAATTGTTGATAAAATGTTTGGAATAAAATATTTCAGTATAATGAAACCAGTTTGATTGCAGAAGCATGAAAAATGTATAATAACATGAGTCCTGTACTACTTTACAGCTTTAAAATATACAGTAGTACACCAAGACCTGCTATTAAGACAATTTTGATATGTCCAGAATGATGTGTAGAGGTTTTAAACTCTAAAAAGCCTGAGAAAACAGTGTAACATTCAAAATGATGATAATATATAAGTAATGTTCTTAATTCAAGAAAGTATTTCTGCAACAAATAAAATATTAAAATGTAACATTTTGCTTGCTTTCTTTCACAGATCTCTTGAAATGATGAATAAAATATCTAACCTTTGTGTTTAAAATAAAACTAGTCCATCTGCTGCTGTGTTCATCTTGATCTGAGTGACAGTTACTGACAGAATGAAAGGCTGATTATATTTTCATGATAAGTTTAAATGGCATGTATGCTAGACTTTCTCTCTTTCTCTGCTCATGAAAGAGCAATGGCATCTGGTGCTTTTAGACAATGGGGAGGACTCCAAACTTTAAAAAGCACAAACCAAGATCAAAATCTTGCTCTACTTCCTGCTCCATATGTGGATAATATTGACTTATTTTTGTTCTTTTGTATTACTTAAGGTAGAATTTCTCCAAATTAGAGCTCAGCTAACTGCTAACTACATTAGCGGAAATGCTACATAGCTAAACAACTGGAGTTACAAATGAGTTTCTGTGATAATTCAAACAGTGAATAAAAATGTACAGACAAGTTAAACTTCAGCCACGTACAAACAACACATTGCATTTCCCTCAGATATACCCTGTTCCACCTTAAAAGACATGGAGCTTCTGAACATAAACAAACCACAGAACAGCCTTTCCCCACCATTGCAGACATCCCCTTTAAGCTATAGCTACAAATCTTATCTAGTCACAGTACAGCTGCCCTCAGACACTTTCAGAATACTCCAATGATGTCTCATCACTTTTCTTCTTGAATTTCAGGGTGCACCAGGAACACAAGGTTCACAGGGTTTTATGGGAGACAGAGTAAGTTTGACATCATTTTTATTTCTTGATTATGTTTTTGAACTGAAATATATCACTGGCTTTAACACAACTAACTCAAAATTCAGTGCCTCACATCAGTGGCATTGTGTGTCCTTGATGAGAGGATATATGATAAAAGATCACATTTTGCATACTATTCACAAAGCATACATATTTGCAGTTAATGTAAATGATGTAAACAAGAATCCCGTGTTCAAAACCTGCTGCATATGAACAGACCATAAATAAGTTTTATCACTGTGCACCTAGAGAGCTGGCAGCTCCTTTAAGCACTGGGAGATCAGAATGTAACTGATGACAAAACCTTTCCAGCTTAAACCAGACACCTAATACATGAGCGAGTGTGTCTTTACATATAACACATATGGTCTCTAGTTGTTATATTATTTTAACAAATATAAAGATGGGAGGTAGGATGATTCCTGACATATTAGAAATGTACAATTAAACTTTTGAAATTTAAAGAAGTACCCTGCACTTCAAGTAAATCCATCTAAATCTACTTTTGTTCTGATGTTAAAAAGAGCTTTGTTCATTACATAAAATGTTTGTTCTTTTTTTTGTTGATTATACTTTCACATTGTTATTATAATGACAATTTCACCAGGGCAAAAGAGGACCTGATGGAGACCAGGGGGATGTAGGACTAAAAGGTGACAAAGTAAGTGAATTAGATTGTAATTTTGTCATGTATATAGAGAATATAATAAATAATTTAGCTAAAAAATAAATAATAAAGGTTGATATGATAAAACATGCTCTTTGCTTTTGTCTTCTTCTTCACACAGGGTGCCAAAGGAGCTCCAGGAATAAGCGGTTCTCAGGGAGAGCAGGGATCCACTGGTTTTCCTGGTTTTCCAGGAATAAAAGGTCAGCCAGGACCAGGAGGGATTCAGGTACAGATCACAACAACACTGTATACTAGAGTTACATTAGAAAAACCTGCATCACCATATAATTTAATCTCCATATTCATTACATTTTTGTATTGAGAATACTAAGCACATATATATGTTACTTTACTATTATTTACATTGGTACTGGAACTTTTTTTAATTTTGAGGTTTCTCTAAGTTACTCTTCCTCCATTTTCTGTGTCTTTCAGGGAGAGGATGGGGAGACGGGTCCAAGGGGGAAAATGGGAAAAGAGGGTCCAAAGGTATTACTCCCTAACCATCACAGACTCCTGAATAAAATATGAAATATATAATATTAATAACTTATAAAATGACTAGTGAAGGGTAAAAGGCCAGCTTAGAACTTGATATTTCTAAGAGTACATGAAATTTAGTGTACAAAGCTTAAAAAAGCTTACATTATTAAACAAATGTAATATTTATTTATTTATTTATTTATTTATAAAAACACAATTTAAATATCTGTTGTAATTCTGATAAAGGGTCAGAGGGGCCCAGATGGCCGACAGGGAAAACCAGGACCCAGAGGACCAAAGGTAATATCAGCAAATTTTGTGATTTTCTATTTCTTCTCTCTTTTTCTAATAATCCCAGCATGTATAATGAATGACCTGATTTGAGACTGTTGTATATTTGTATTGACATTCTGGTGGGTTTCCTCCTCCTTCTTTAGGGCCGTACTGGACAAAGGGGTCACACTGGTATGCCCGGACCACCGGTAAGGGTCTGTTTTTGTACCAGGCAAAAATAAAAGGGAGCTTGACAAGTGCAGTATTTCAGAACATGTTTTATTTTGGTCTTTTAGGGGCTACCAGGTCCTCCAGGAGCTGTGGGAGCTGAAGGAAAGCCTGGTACACAGGTTCCCATTCTATATTCTAATACCATGATCACTGCTGAATCTTCTGTTCATATGGAGAATAGAAGGGATGATAGGGTGTACTTTGTATATCGTTGCTGTCCAATGATAAGCATGCATCTCCAAAATGGCAACTTCATAATAGCAAGAGGAAAACCTTAATTTACAATACAAGTCAATGTAAGAGAAGGTGATATTTCAAGTAATTTTGGAGCATTTCTATTGGTCATCTTGATATTTTCATGCAATGTGAAGGACAGCTGCTTCCCATGGTGTAGAAAACAAAAAATTGACAAAAATGGAGATTTTTTTTTTATGGACAGTGATAATATACAATGTGTAAGATTCATTTAACAGTATTTAACAGACTATTAGCAGCACAAAATTACATTGTTGAAGCATTGACCTTTTCATTGACTTTAAAGATATTTGTTTTTGTTAACGAATGTTAACGAATGAAACTTTGTTTAAAGCATCTACCTTTACAGACCAATAGAACAGAAAGTGGAGGGAGTGCAGATGTTACAACTTTTTTGTCATTTTTGACATGTAACAGTGATATAATTATTTAGGAAGAAAACTTCAATAAGAATAACTACTTGAAAAAAGATGGATTAAAAATAATATCCAGGTAATAATACATAAAATTAATACTGCAGGTTAAATTTCATATTACATATATGCTCATGAATTTCTCCTGTGTTTCAGGGACTTCAAGGTGCAATGGGTAACACAGGGGAAAAAGGAATAATGGTGAATAAAGTGTTTTCACAACTTAAGTTTCAGCCACTGGTCTGAAAGCAGATTTATTCCACTTTTACTTAATATACATGGTTTCATCAAATGCAACCTTTGACCTGTTAAAGTTATGTTACGCCAAGGTTTGTACTGTCATTAAATAAGTCCCATCCTAAGCAGTTTGGGCATGGATTCTTTAGACCGAGCTCCTGTTGCGAGTAGAATATAAACAGGTGATCATGTTTTATAGTGAAAAGCTTTTTATGGTTTCATAAAATGTTTCCCAAACAGGAGTTTGAAGGAATTTACCAACCTGAGTGGTGGGGGGTGAGTGGGGGGGTATCTGCTTGTTGAAGGTTTCAGGTGCCTCATATGGTCAAATAAGTACCTCAGTAAAACATGCAGTTGTCACTAACATCACTAGAAATCAGCAGCAGAAAAATAAACACACATATTATGGATGGGCACTTAAGTCAAATTTGCTAACTAACTGGCTACCTGTGGCTCAGACTTAGCATTGTGCTAAATACTTTGCTTAACATATTAGGGAGAATGGCCCTCTGGTGGCATTTAAAATTCTGACATGTCTTCTATTTTAGTTCAGTCCTGAAATTATGTAAGAGAACAAGTAGCAGCTGAAAAGCTAATCAACTATCCTAATTACTAATCTATTTACAAGGATTTATTGATGAACTGATTAATCAAATATTTGCACATGCTCAAAGCTTCACAGTGATTTTTCATTTTCCCTTTTGCTAGGGCTTTCTGGGTATTGCTGGAGAGCATGGTTTAGATGGACCACCAGGACCCCCTGTAAGCTCAATTCTTTTTCGCTTTTTTGGTTTCCCACCAAAAAGTTTAGAAAATAAATCAGATGTCTAGAATCACATTTGCATATCAAATAGGACTTTAGGGCTTTGTGTAAACATCTTCAGTGATGAAAATTGAAACTGAAGTGTTTGAGAGAAATGAAGTGCAGTTCTCAGGAACACAGGCTAACACGTGATGTAAACAGAGAGCTAAGAAACCAGTTGCATGGCTCAGTTATGAAGACTGATTTACAGATTGTTACAGAAACCATTTCCAATAGGAGTATGGAAGGAAAACGTGATTACAATATATTTGAACATGTATATTGCATTTTGTATAATGTATGTAAGTTATTTATATTGTTTTCCACTGCATGGTACCTATTCAAGGTCTTGAGGTTTGTATTTTGTCATGATTGACAAGTCTCATTTTGTGATGGAAGGAGAAATTATCTCTGTGGTAGTGGAGAGTGCAGTGCTAAATGATAACGAGCAAGTGGTGGGTCTAAAGGCTGAATTGATGAAGTCCATTAATACCACTGATAGTTCAAGTTTGCCATAGCAGTCGAAATTGTGGTGTTTGAAATTTGGCTTACTTCCTCATATTAGATGGCCATTGACAAATTGCGATGTTCTGATCACAGAAGTAGAGAGAACGGAAAGGGTTATGAACAAGGATATAAGGAAGTGGCTATGGAGTGCCACAGTGTTTTAAGTATGGTATGGTATGGAAGAGGGGTACTAGAGCTACCACTCACAATTTTAGTTCAGGAATTTACATGTGCAAAGGTGAGTTGCAAGATGAGTTTGTCAGGATTGAAGATTCAGTGTTAAAAGCAACAGCTCCAGTCAATGGGAAGGAAGTGGAAGCTACAAATGGTGGTGCAGGTAGCCAGGAGCTCATTAGAGATGTGACTGACCAAGTGCAGTGTGGAAGAACAGGCCTTGTGTCAGGTTATTTGTGGAAAGCCTTTGGAAAGGCCACGTCACCAGAGAGAAGGTGAATGATGACTATTTTTTTCGCGAGCAGGAAGAACAGAAGCGTCACAGGCAAAACAAGGCCAATGGCTATGTTGGGAGAATCTAGAGAAGTGGAAAGTCACATGCAAGAGCTGTGGATGATGGAGGCAAGTCTTATGCAATTTTAGCTGGAAGCAACTTAAGACGTCCTTCCAACGCCGCAAAATTTTGGACAGTGGGTGGGTGAAGACCCTAGTTGTAGATTATGTACAGGGGTTGGCATGCTGAAGTATATTATATCAGCTTGTAAGGTTAGTTTCACAGGGTCGGTCTACATGGAGACATAATCTAGAAATAATTAGAGTGTTAGTGTGTTTATCGGACAGCAAATGCCTAGAAGTTAATTCATTGCAGAGTGGTTGTAGTAATAAAGAGGTTGGATTTATGCATGAGGGGGAACATGTTCAAGAGTTGTATAAATATTGCTAGGTGGGGTGAAGCACGAGATTGGAAATTGGTGATGGACATAGGTAAAAATCTGCAGGTCCCATAGTGCATTGCATTAACTACACTGAGGCCTGAAATGAACAGATAGTTTACTTAGAATTACAATTTACATAGAGTTAACAATTCTGTTTGAGGATGCAGTAGACGAAGCATTCAAAAGGAAGAAGCTGAAGTATGCGGACTTGGCAGCTGAGGTGAGGGAATGTGGGTGGCAGGCATATGTAAGTCCGGTGGAGATAAGTGTTAGGGGATTTGTAGCCAAGTCTGCCACATCCCTGATTGTGCAATTCTGCATCAGGGGCTGGAAACTAAGGGCAGCAGTGAAGGAGTTATCAGAAACAGCTTCAAGGTCTAGTTAGTGGATGTGGATAATGAAAGCACAGACTAGTTGGGGAAATACACTGTAGAAGTGCTGTTGTGGTCATTGATGATGTAGATCACATGGAACTGGTGGCAATGAGCATGCATTAATGGTGCCAGTGGGGCAAGGTACGGCCTTAGTCACTAGGGAGGTCAGTGTGGATTTATGGTTGTTGCTGGTTAAGGTAGCTTGGAGGTGGGGGTGAGTCTGGGATGCCAGACTTCACTGTTCAGCCTTCTGGAGGCTTCAGCAAAGCACTGACTAGTGGAGGTGCCTATCTGATGACCCCTGTGAAGTGATGCAGTGGGTGGTTTTGGTACTCATGGGCTGGGCTCAGTGTGTAACCTCAGTTGTCAAGGGTAGCTGGTTGGTGATTGGATAATAAATGGCCACAGCGACCTTAGTGGTTAGGTGTAGGAACAATGAGTGATAACAGGATTTTTTGTTGCTGCAGGTAGGAACAGAGTGGGGTGGGCCCTATGTGAAAGTCTAATGGATTGGCATAGGATATTTAACATCTTATCTTGTGTATTGTTTATTAGTGCTCTGTAAGGTTTACACCTCACATTTAGTCCATACTCGGCTCTACCTGAAACCATGAAGGATCCGGTACTAAAAAAATGAACCCAGTTCCAGGTACCAGATTTGCCTAATGGAAAAGTAAAAAAGCAGAGTAGAGTTGAGCTGAGTTGAGTAAGTACTATGCAGTGGAAAAGTACAATTAGAACAAAATAAATAATAGGCTTCAATGTTATTAGTTACATGTTGTGAGTTACCGTCAACAAAGTTTACTTGAAATTTGATTAAACTAAATTAAACTGTTGGTTACTTGCTTAAAGATCCTTAAGACTGATTTAGGGGAGTCTTTTTCAGTCATCCAATAAAACATCTTTTGTTGTACTGTCTAGTGAATCATTTAAAATGATGTGATGAAAAAAATACACGTTATTATTTCTTGTTACATAAACCTTGTTACAAAGTTGTGAGGGTTGAGACTGTCACAACTGTTGCAGAATGCTTTACATTAGCCAATTCAAGTGAAATTAAGTTATATGTAAGGTCCTAGCAAGTAAGCCAGCCTGATAGTGATCAATCAACTAAATCTTTTCAGCCTCACTAATTAAGGAATGAAAGTAGTAAGTAATTAAACATGGAAATTCTGTTTGCATCTCCAACCCATTTGTCACTTCCATAGAAATGGCCAAAAGTGCATATCAGTTTAAAGTGTTTATGCAGACACTTGTGAGTGAATTAAAATCAGCGTTCCTTTGGGTCTAGGTTTAATTAAATCACTTCCTGTGCTTTTCTGTTTCACCTTGCACCATTTGCAGAGAGTTTATATTAAGTACCTTTTCTTACAGCCTGCTAAGCATGACAAATATATTTTTCTCTATAATAGGGTCCACCAGGGCGAAAAGGACCAATAGGTAGTCCAGGGCCACCAGGAGAGATGGTATTAGTTTCTTGTTCCTATTGTTTTAAATTGGACCTTGTGTGCCTGTGTGTAGATGAATTGTAATGGTGTGGATGTTTCCTCAGGGTTTCACTGGGAAGCCAGGAGCAGAGGGTCCTCAGGGCCCAGTTGGCATGTATGTAAGTGATGCCTCTGCAGGGGTCTCTAGTAGAGGGGATTTGAGTGGGAGGATGGATTTCCATTTAAATCCAATTTTTACATGTAACACTGTTAGTTGTAGGACTTGCTATTTTTATTAAGAGTATTTTTATATCAACAGATACCTATGTAATGATAAACATTTAGTGAAAACAAGTACTTAAGCATGCATACTTGGTATTGCAAATATACCGGGTCCTCTTACAAATGAGTAGCACCCCTTCAATACATACATGCAAGCATGTCCAAGATGCTCAGTAGTTATTTACTGATGATTAGCGTGTACATTACTGGTTATTTAATGCTGCCTTGTAGCAGTCCTCAAATAGAATGTTCACAACTCTCATTTTAAAAGGCAGTAAAAGGTGATAAATGTGGCATATCGGCCATATCTTTCTGATCTGACATTGGCATTTTTACAGATAAAGCCTCACAGTTTTGGAATAGAGGCTATGTTGGTTATTCTTTTTTTTTTAAACTTTTCCTTTATGGAAATTAGTGTCTTTAATCCTGACTTGACATAATTGACTTACCCACCTGATGATTTTACTACAGTGCAAAGTTACTTCATTTTAGATATGTGCATATTGTAACACATTCTGAAATCATAGATTATTTGTGGAATAATTACAGTCTATATTACTTTATTATATTTATTATTTACTTTATTATTATATACTTTACTATATTACTTTATTATATTAGTCTACATATTACTTTCTAGTTAACAAGCCTATGCACCCCCTAATAGGTATCTTTTCAGTGGCAGTGTATTGTTGCTTACTATATCCATACTTTTTGGGTACCCTTTTTAAATCTGTCCAGGTTTTGGCGCAGTAATCTTACGCTTTCAGTAGGATAACATAGAAAATCTCATGACACTGAATATCTTTATCTCAGACAAATGAAATACACTGATGAGGTTGGACAAGAGGGTAGTGGCATAAAAGGCTGATAATCTTCCATGAGCTAAGCATGATGCTATTTTTTAGATTCTTAAAAATTATTTGTAAGTAGTGTTATACATGTGACCTTTTTATGGATTTTCTTTATTTATATCACATCTATCATGAAACTGTTTGTATTCATCACTCAAGGGCTTCCCAGGGCCCATGGGAATGCGAGGACGACCAGGGCACATGGGGGAACAGGTAAGGAGAGGTCACATTTATTTCTCTTAGTTTTAACCTGATTTTAAATGCACTTCAATGCACAGGATGTGGTGTGGGAATGTCCTTTTTTAATTATAGGAATAATGTTTGTTAATCAAATCACATGATACACACAGGGAGAGCCTGGTATAAAAGGACCTCAGGGAGCCACTGGGAAGCCTGGGCTTCCAGTAAGTTTCTTTAAGTATTTGCAATGTAATGTTGTCCATATGTAAGTGTCATATTTAATTCCAGAATGTAGAAATTGAATGGTTATGATTGTTGTGTCTGTAATAAGGGTTCCCCTGGGCCATTTGGAGAGAGAGGCCTCCCAGGACCCCAGGTGAGACACCTATAATATAGCACAGTACAGTACAGTCAATTTTCCACAATTTTATGAAGGTACTGATATTCTCTTTGACCTCTTTTATGTTCTCATTACATGTCTCCTTAGGGCAGACAAGGGGATCCTGGTCCTCAAGGAATAGACGGAGCACTAGTAAGTCACCAGTTCTAAACCATTAACCAGTGTGTGGCCAGTCTACATGCTTTATGCATCTAGCAAGTATTATGTGTCAGTAAGAGCTTCCCATTGTAAAGAATGGGTGGTCATTTTACTGTTGTGCCATGCTTCTCTGAGGTGAAAACAGTGTGTTGCTTGCTTTAGGTGCTCACATCAGTCAAATGAATGACTCTCTGAGCTTTTAATGTTAGTCAGTTCTGCTTAACTGTTGAGATATGTTGCCTGTGTTATTATAGGGTCCACCAGGAATGAAGGGAATGAATGGGGCAATGGGAAGACCAGGATCTCATGGCAGTAAAGGGGCTCCAGGAGATCCAGGCCTAAGTGGTCCTCCAGGTATTCCAGTAAGTGTTAGATTAAAATAATAATAATAATATTTATTTATTTAATTAATATAGTGCCATTCTCACAGTCAAGATTTGAAAGGAGGGAGAAAAACATTCAGTTGTTTACAACTGCTAGAAGGAGCTGACAGTTTAATGAACATTTTTGGTGCTGGTTTGGAACGCCAACATGGAATTTTTAATCAATCAAAGTTCACCCAACGAATGGCTGCAGGACACACATGATGACCAAATCTCGATTTTTTGAGTAATGAAAGAAACACAATGGCACTGGTGGAGTAACGATGTGGGGAAAATTATTTTGGTACATATTAAGTCCCTTAAATGTCTGTTACACTTCAGCAGAGAGTGTGATTCAGGGGTCTCCAAACACATTCCCCAAGGGCCAGCATTAGTGCATGTTTTCATTCCATTTCTTGAAATAGAGGAACACCTCACATAAATTTAAAGGCAAGACCAACTGAATTAGTTGAATAAAGAGTGCTCCTACAGCCCCACTGGCCCTTTTGTGGGCTTTATTGATTAACCCTGCTGTGAACTACAAATGTGGAAGGTTGGTTGTACAATTTCGTAAAAACGTAGGCTGAACTGTTTCATGTCATTCACTAGGGCCCTCAAGGTGCAGATGGATTGCCAGGACCATCTGGAGAGAGAGGAGAAAAGGTGAGTATGTCCTAAGAGCCCAAGTCCTGTTTATCATGTGATGTGATGTGCTTTGCTTTAGTCTTTCGCTCTAAACTGTGTGTTAACTTACAGGGAATGCTTGGTCCTCCGGGTGATTTTGGGCCTGCTGGACTGGAAGGACAACAGGTCAGATGTTTGCTAAGTTGTTTTGGTATGGACCAGAGATGGGTGGACTAACACAAATTCATACTTAAGTAGTTACTTGGCTGAAATAATAACTCAAACAAAAGCCCTTCCTAAATTAAATGTTGATGAGATTAAAAGAAAAAACAACTGCTAAGGAATCCTAGGGACTGTGTAACTTATAAATCTGCAGAGAAACCTCTTAGATAATCCAACATCTATCAGCGTGGAAACTGAAGTTTGACTCTGTTCTTCTATTTTTAGATCTGTTTTTGATTTTAATTAAAGTGCTAAATCTCAATGATCAGGGGTGGTGTCCAGTAAAGAATAGAGCACCAACAGAACAGAATGAGATTACACACAATAAGCAATTAGTTAAAAAAGAATAATAATATATTACATGGTTAAATGCAGATGCTTTTATTACTTGAATGACTTACTTTGGCCATTTTTATACTTCTGTTTTCCCTTTATATGGCACACTGAACCATGATTACCATGCCCGTGTTTCATACCGTATTTTTCAGCCGTCTATCTCTTTGCACGTTCTCTCTCTCTCTCTAGAAAGTTCACACATCCCACACCCCTTATTGTGTTCAGCTTGTAGAAAAGAATCAGTAGATTTTTTTCAGTTTCTTTAAGACAAAAAGGATGAAGATGAAGAAATGATGAATGATGCATCGTCTGTTCCATCTAATTTTGCACGCTTTTACTCATATGGGAGCATGATTTTTTCAAGTATCACATCACATTTCAAGTATTATATCTCAGTTTCTACTTTGTCTATCCTTATAAAAACAAAAATAGACATAGAGCACAAAACAGAAACGGGCAGCAATATTCAGTTTGACATTGCTTTGATGCACCTCACCTTGAACCAGTCACAGAGTTTGATCTCGCTGAGATGATCAGCAACTCCTAAGGGTTAAGCTGTACTACTTAAAGTTCTCAAGTTTTACTTTCCTCAGGGGCCACCAGGTATAGTAGGACCAGAGGGGCCAAAAGGGAGGAAAGGGGATCAGGTGAGGTTATATTTAGTATTATTTTACTAACACATTTTGTTAGTCAGCCATACATTTTGGCCTGCTATTAATTTGACTGTTATTTCTTTGTAGGGAGAAAGAGGTCTCTGTGGCAACACCGGACCTCATGGACATAAAGGAGACCGTGGTCCACAGGGTGAGAAAGGTCTGCAGGGATCACCAGGGCCAGTAGGGAAAGAGGTGAGGGATTTCAGTATTTACAAAATATGTCACAGATATCGAACACAATGCATATGTATATACAAACACCACATCTGTCCTTCTGTCTCAATCCAGGGAGATACTGGTCAGCCTGGAGATGCTGGTGACCCAGGGCCAAAAGGGGAGAAAGTTAGTCAATTAATGCGTATTTTAATAAGCCAGAGTATTTGTCCAAACAATTTTATACAAACATTGTTATACACTATATTACATTATGAGTGCAATAAAAGAATGGTGCTTTTTTTCAGGGTGGAATAGGCCCTATAGGGTTCAATGGTTTGGAGGGGCCCTGGGGACCTTCGGGGGAGAAAGGAGAAAGAGGGTTCAAAGGGGACAAGGGGATCTTCGGCCCTCTGGTGAGACCAAAAAGCAGTCGTAAGGTCTAGCCTGCAGTAAGCGATACATAAATCAGTTGAATCAGCACTGCAAAAATATCACTATGTAAATTTTGGAGGAGGGTATGGATGGATGGTAGGAAACCACCACAATCCCTCCCTCCCAACTCCCTTGATTTCAGGGCAGTGCTGTAAAAATGAATTACATTCTGCAGAAGCAAAAATATAACATTTTACCTAGTGTTCCTTTACGTTATACTAATGCAAACATTTGTTAGGGCTGAAATTTGAAATTATATTGAGATTATTTTTGTTCACTTTGTGCTCAGGGTGAGCCAGGTCTCATGGGAAGAGTTGGACCTACTGGGTTAAAAGGAATGCAGGTCAGTTGAACTGCTGAGTTTTATACTCATGTATTCTCTATTTGAAATTATTATGGGATAGTCTGTTGTGTGTTTGATCTTGTGTGCTTATCCCTTAATTTATTAAGGGTGGTATGGGGCCACCAGGATTGATAGGAGGCAATGGATCTCCAGGGAACAAGGTATGTATTTTGACTGATATATTTCTGTTAGTATTTATATGTACGTTTGTGTATGTGTGTGTGTGTGAGATCAATATATTTCCTGTTTCCCCAGGGGGACATGGGACCACTTGGTGTACCTGGCATTCCTGGAAATGCTGGGCCTGAGGTATTAAGACCTAAAATGTGTAGTAACAGAGAATATGATAGCAGATGTTACTTACAAAATACCCATTAAATGAATGGTTTAATACCATTGTGTGGTTAAATTAGGGCTCGACAGGTGCAAAAGGAGTCAGAGGAGAGACAGGAAATCTAGGGCCAATGGTTAGTATCCATGTCTGTCAGTGTTCCACGCATCAGTGCATGCTTAGCTCTTCAGTCTTATATAAACTACTTGTATAAAGTAACACTTATGCAGCTGTCTTGAACACAGGGTCATGTAGGGCCTGTAGGTCCTGTTGGACCTCCTGGACCTAAAGGATATGGAGGGCCTGAAGGAGAGAAAGGAGATCCAGGGGATCAAGGAGAACCAGGAGAACAAGTGAGAAGACATAATACAGCACCATCCGTTCAGTTTATGCTTTGCATTCAGGAATTCCACATTAAAATGTCTCATGCCGTGTTTTTGATATCTTTCCTCAGGGGCCCGATGGCCTTCCAGGTATTCAAGGACCCCCTGCACTGCCTGGTTTAGAGGTGCAGACCATTTGCTTTTACTGCTCTGTACATAAAAGTAGTATGTGCTTTGATTTTTGATTGTTTAGCAGTCTAATACTAATACAATTCACATTCAAATAATGTGCTTGTTTTTTTTCCCACCCCCGCTCTTTACAGGGTCCCCCTGGAGAGCAAGGGGCACAGGGGTTAGCAGGCCTACCAGGAGCCCAGGTTAGTGCACAGAGACCTTTCTTCATTTGGGGAACATTTATATTTATATATACAAATAGTCATTGCTGTTAATACTGTTAAGGCCATGTATCACCATAATCATATATGCTAAACATTGTATTGCTTATGCCCTATTTATTTATTATCTTATATAAAACAATGTGAGTGCAATTAGGGCACTTTGATTTAGTAGTAACTGTTTGATTTTTGAGTACACCCTAGTGTCACTTGTGCCTAAAATACATGAACATTTCCTTGCTGAAGTGTTAGAAAATTTAACCTGGTGAAACTCTTCTTATTTGAATTCTATCGGAGCAAGCTTCACCCCCAGTGGCACAATTTTCTCATCCTCTCTTTTAATGACTTTTGATTGTTGCAGGGAAGTGTGGGTAGGCCAGGGCCAGAGGGAACACAAGGCACAAAAGGAGAGAAGGTAAGGTCACAATGGATCATTCTATTTGGTAAATTTCCAGAACCAAGTACAACTTTGTATGTTTTTGTAGATTTTTCTTTTACAATAAAGGTCAGCTTTGTCTGTGAATAAAAGTGTGTGTGTGTGTGTGTGTGTGTGTGTGTGTTAGGGAGATTTTGGCATTAACGGACATCCAGGAAGTCTGGGCCCACTCGGAAGGAGGGTGAGCTTTTTTGTTTTACACATGGATAAACTGATTTGATTGTGATGACAACTACTGACAGAGTTATGATTAAAGATGTATGTTAACATTCATCGGTATTGGATTTCATTGACGTGTCAAGTCTGTTTTCTAAATACTTTACTCAGTGGGTATTATGTGGTGGTAAATGGACTGATGGAGTAATAGGTTTGGAGTAAATGGACCAATCATAAGCAACAATCAATAAACTTTCTCTTTGTCTTAGGGAAAAAGAGGCAGAGCTGGCTTAAGGGGGCTAAGAGGAGCAAAAGGAGAAAAGGTCAGCAATCATGAACGCATAGTATTTAGACCATTACAAAGTGACATAAACAGTGATCAGATCTACTTAAAAATGTAATTGTGCTGCCAATTCTAAACATCTCTTGTGTATTATACAGGGCGAAAAAAATATCCACCTTAAATAAATGTAAGATGCATAGGGGCAGATTTACTTCATTACTGTGCAGAAATTCTATTTTTAAAAAAATAAGATAAATTGAGTTAAGTACAAGGGTGGCACGGTGGCGCAGCAGGTAGTGTCGCAGTCACATAGCTCCAGGGGCTTTGAGGTTGTGGGTTCGGTTCCCGCTCCGGGTGACTGTCTGTGAGGAGTTGGTGTGTTCTCCCTGTGTCCGCGTGGGTTTCCTCCGGGTGCTCTGGTTTCCTCCCACAGTCCAAAAACACACGTTGGTAGGTGGATTGGCGACTCAAAAGTGTCCGTAGGTGTGAGTTGCCCTGTGAAGGACTGGCGCCCCCTCCAGGGTGTATTCCCGCCTTGCGCCCAATGATTCTAGGTAGGCTCTGGACCCACCGTGACCCTGACTTGGATAAGCGTGTAAAGATAATGAATGAATGAGTTAAGTACACTCAGTATCCCTAACAGTCCTTTAGCTCCGGTAGTAAAATTAAGGTCTTATTTATTTATTTTTTTTTTGAATTTGTTTTTACAATATTATAGATATAGAGCAGCTTAAATACGCATTTAGTAGTGTCTCTTCCAAATGAGTTTCCATGGTTTTTTTTTAAACTACTTTTTAGCCTACCTTCTGGAAACTAATATCCATGCATGTCCAAAAAGGTTCTGCTCACGCACTGATTATAAACATGTACCCATGTCCATTTGCACAGAATGTAGATAAGTCACTTTACTGGCCACCCCCACTCAATAATTGCAACATGCTTGCCTTGATCCTCGGTCATTTTAAATCCACCATCCTAAATAAAGCATTTTATAGATATGTGGGTCAATTCCTGATATTTGACTCAGCCTGTGCACCTACATAGAATCTTCAGATTTATAAAGGTGTGTTTTGTGTCTTGGGTTTTAACTAAATTGTGCCTGGTTGTCCAATAGGGAGAGAAAGGGGAAACTGGAGAGAAAGGACTTCCAGGATGGGAGGGTCCTATGGTAAGTCTGCCACTGTTCCTCAAGGGCCTGAATAATCAAAGTGATGATCATCTGAACTGCTTGAGCCCCTGCACATGAGTGAAGGATACAGTGTATCCATTTTCTGAATGAGATATTACAGATGGAGTCAGGTAGTTTAAAAAATGAATTATGTGAGCTTAATGAGACTTTCCATTAAACTGGAACATCTGGATATAAAATGGTGTACAGTGCTGATGTAGACGTGTACTGATGCACATAAAAAAGCTTTAGAATAATTGAACAACAGACTTTTCTTTTTCAGGGTATTACAGGAATGCGAGGAGAGACTGGTGATCAGGGTGTAAAAGGAGTAGAGGTATAGTATGGTACACACTGCATCCTAGTTTTACCTTATCTATATGGGAAAGCATTCAACACACCTGTCCATTTCTGCAGGGTGAGAAAGGTGATCAGGGGTCACATGGCCCACAAGGAAAAGATGGTCTAAAGGTACTGTAACCAGTCTTTCATAACACATTTCTCATGCCAAGCTATAGGCAAAAGCACACCTAGAGCAATCATTATTTTACTGTTTGTGTTGTAGGGTAGCCGAGGTCCTTTGGGGCCACCTGGACCACCAGGGCCAAAAGGAGATCTGGTAAAAAACAATTGGTACTACAGGCCAGCGATCAGAATTCTGTTTCATTTTAATGTCCAACTTATCAATGATGTGTTAATCCTCTAGGGCAATATTGGTCCTGCTGGAAACAGAGGGATACCTGGAAATCCTGGACCACCTGTGAGTACCCCATATTTACCTCTTTTTAATACTTTAGAGACACCAGACAAAATGAGTGTGCTCTTTGTTCTCAAGACTGAGAAGCAGTTAAAGTTGAATTGGTAATGTATATACTGAAAGGTGCCTTAAAGAGAAGAGTGTAAGCCGCCCAGCTATTTGTGTGCAGATGTGGACTAGTTGTGTCAAATCATGCCTTAAATTATGGAATCAAAGCATAGATAATGCATTTCTTTAGGAAAGAGACAAGGAGAGCAGAAGAGTTTATCATGGCCTAGCAGGTCCGTGAAGTGTTTGAAAATAACATGAAATGTTTTAATACAGTTTTATCTCTCTCTCTCTGCAGGGGTTGTTTGGAGAAAAGGTATGACTTTGAAATATTAATAAGTTCTAAAATGAAAATAAAGCAAGAAAAAAGCAGTTCTTATCTCAAAGCTACCAGAGATATACCTCAGGAAGACACAGCATCCATCATGATAAACGTCTGAGAAAAGAAGAATCCTAATCAGTTCTGAATTCTGACGTCATCTCTGTATTGCAGGGTCTTAAGGGTTTTCAGGGAGCTCCTGGGCCAGCTGGGAAGAGAGGCCTTCCAGTAAGTGTTTTATGAAGATAGACAGCTTCAGTTTATAGAGCCACATATCAAGTATGACATGATTAGTACAAGCACGATAAACAGTAAATCGTGGATGTCCAAAGAAAAACATGCATCTCCAAAATAGTAACTTTTCAGGAGAAGAAAAACTTTCAACTGAAATCAGTGTATAAAGATTTTGCTCTGAGCAATTTCTATTTGTCTATCCATCATGAAATTTTCATACAGCTGGGGTCAAATAATGTAGTCATTTAAATATAAAGACAATACATGATACATCTTTTTTTTGGAAAACAACAAAATGCTAAATGCTATTTTTTTTAAGGGAGACTAATACGGGCTCAAGCTGTCACTTACAGACATGGGCTTTCCTCAGTGCCATTAATTGAAGTTATGTAATAACATAATTTTGGGAGTAGGACCATGCCCAAACTCCTCCTCTTTTTATTTCCGCGTCGGACAAACTCGCTTCATTTAGTTCAGGAGACGAATCAATCTCAGTTCGACTGCTTCACTACGTCAGCTCGCTCCTCCGCACTGGGTCATTCCTGCTGATCCGCATATTCTGAGCTGTGTTCGGCCATTATCAAACCCACCGAGCCTCCTGTTTTACACTCGCTCCCACCTCCACCCCAAAGACGTCTGAGTTCACCTCCCCGTTTCAGCCTCTACAGGCGGGGTCGGTACTAGCGAAATGATAGTAAAGCCCAGTTCTGTAAGTGAAAGCTTGATCACACATACTAGTCAGGAAAAGAAAAACATCTTTATCCCCTGACTAATGGTTTGATCTGCTTATTTTAGGGCCCACCTGGACCTCCTGGACTTCCGGGCCTGTCTGCAAACCTGACATTGAAACAAATTAAAGCAAGTCACTGATTATTGCTGATATTCTATCTTTTAAATCAGCATGTGTGGGTATAGAAGATCAGTTGGGTATTGACAGTAGTTGATATGTTCACAGTAGAACAGATGCCCACAAAAATGTTGTCTATTTTTATCAGGCCCTAACTAACTCTCTCCTTCTTTCCCAATTATACTGCTTTCCAATAGGATCTGATGTTTGTTTCAGACAAGCCTGACTACTCACTCATTCAGATGCTCCTGGACTCTCTGTTACATGACCTAAGGCTACTTCTGGACCCACCTGACGGCAGTAAGGAGCATCCAGCGTCTACATGCCTGGAGCTGTGGCTCTGCCATCCCAACTACACCAGTGGTCAGTAAACTAACCCTTTACTTCACCCTGGTGCTGCTTTACAGATATAGAACACAAGTCACCTCCAAGCTTCCACCTTAAGTTCTATCCCTTCGTTGTGTTCCATAGGACAGCACTGGCAGTTATGAAAGTTAAATGAATTCACCTACACACAGAGAGATAAACTCTGACATTTGGAGATACAAAACACCCCCCTCACTCCCTCTTACATACACACCTTTAGGATCTGTTCCACATGGGAGACGCTATTCAGCCCTTCACTTCAAATACACTGTGCATCCTCTTTTTCATGGGTTTAAAAGAATCTATATCTACAACAATCTCCTTGTAAACTAAGTCTCGTTGCTCTTATTGCAGGGTTCTATTATATTGATCCAAATCTGGGCAGCCCCTCAGATGCTCTTTTGGCTTACTGTAATTTCTCTGAGTCAAAGGCAGAAACTTGTCTTCACCCCAGAGCTGCACAGGTGACAACTTCACGTTTCCTAAAGCAGATTTAAGCTGGTAGCCTATCTTTTTATTGATCTACCTTGAGGAATGAAAGAAAGTCTGAACTATAATTATCCTTCCCCACAGCTACCGATGAGAGCATGGCTGAATGATTCTGTGACAAATAGTTCTTTTTATTGGCTTAGTTCTCTTGGGAATGGTTTTCAGGTTTGTGACTTTTACAAATCAATATTTTTGTAGCTAGATTTTTTTAGGACATATATATTTTAACTATAAGTTTTATTATTACTAATAAAATATTCCTGGTAAAATAAACTTATTTGCTTGCTTTATTAAGAGTCAGTCGTGTTATAAGGATTACACCCGTCTCTTGAGTGGCTGTCAAACCTAGTCCAATGAATATCAGCATTTTGTTCCACAGTCCTGAAGCACACTATTAATAAAATATAAACACAAATGGACAGAAACTTGGTGCAGCAGGTAGTGTCGCAGTCACATAGCTCCAGGGACCTGGAGGTTGTGGGTTCGATTCCTGCTCCGGGTGACCCTGAATTGGATAAGCAGTTACAGATAATGAATGAATGAATGAATGAATGGACAGAAACTCAAAAGACAGGTGTAATCCTACTTGGCATTGTCATCAAAGCAAATAGATACTTAAGCAATTACTAGAGAAAATGATAAGTGTTATCTGAAGAGAATAAGATTATTTATATTAACAAAATGTGTCCATAGTTGAGTTGGATTTTACCTTAAAATGGAGTTTGCTTCTCGTGAATGTCTTTTATTTTCTCCTAATTTTATTTCTTTTGGTCAGTTTGAGTACCCAGGCCTCAGTGTGGTCCAGGTCCGCTTCCTGAGACTTCAGAGCAATGTAGCCGAACAGAGAGTGACCTATTCCTGTTACGCTGGCTACAGACTAGGTCAGAAGCAACGAGAGGTCAAGTTCCTCACTGACTCCCTGACACAAAGTTACTTGGCGACCCTGCAGGACTGTGTGGTATGAGATTCTTAATAATATCATTAGTATTTATTGGATCAGCAGCAATGTTGTGTATCAGTATCAGATTTGACACCAGAAACAGGTTAGCAAGAGAACCTAATATAATACATCAGTTTGAAAAACATGTGGTGGTACTTTACATGACTTGGAGGACTGAGATTTAAATGCTTATGTCACTATGAAATTTTCATTTGATTCCTGGTATTATTTAAAACCTTATATATACTTTTAAACCTATATTACTTTTGAGGTATTTGTGTTGTTTTCAGCCTGCCAAGGAATTAGACCCTGGACCGAGGGAGTCTGTACTTCAGTTTGAAGATAAAGACCTGCTTCCTCTACGAGATATTGCCATGTTTGCCAACAGCAGCTTTTCACAGGTGTTTGGATTCACCATGGGACCAGTGTGCTTCAGCTAGAGACGGAGAAAGAGAATAGTTTGAGGCCCATCGTCTGACATACATATAACAGCAACAAAGGCTTAACAAGAACTGGACAGCATGAGAATGGACAGAAGTCACGTGGGTTGAACCTAAGGAATGGGTGCTTTACCGTCCTTTTTGATGACTCTTTAAAAAGAGCACTTTTTATTGGAACTCCTTACCAAATGAATCGTAGTTTTTGTTTACAAAGACTTTTTTTGCATTTGGTTTTGTAATTTATGTACTGTTTTATTGTTGTTGCTTTTTTTTTTGTATTTTCCTGATTTCATCAGCTGGACATACATTGAGAGGAACATCTGTCTATGGGAAAATGCCTTCTTAGTCAATTGCAAATGCAGAGTCTTAATGTAACCACTATGTGGTTGCAATTTTCAACCAGAAAATAAAATCCAGAATCTTTGTTGCAATTTTTAATACATTTCTAATACTCACAATACTGAGAATGGATAAAAGATATCAGTTAATGTCCTATATGTCTGTAGTCACTCGCATAGAACAGCTTAAGTGAATTTTTCCCTTTCTCACATTTGTGCTTTGTAAAATCTCTTAAAGGAAAAAAAAAAAAGGAATTTAAACTCCAAATTTCAGCAAAAAAGTTTGACAATTGCTAAATTATTTAATTTTAAAACTATCCTTTCAATACGAACCTATCATAAATATTTAAGATGTTTTATGCAGGTGGCCACAGGACTCTAAAATGTTTTTCAAATTAGTAACAATGTGCTCTGATGGGAGCATGGCTTCAGTCCGAACTTTAAGTGGGGTTACAGGATAAAATTTTAAACGTAACCATTAAATCTTCGTAACATGCTCTGCATTCTAAATCTTACATTGTAAATATTATGGTGCGAATTTGTGAACTTGATGTTGTACACATTGTTGAGAAAGTCAATCCGGTGGTGCTAAAATGTGTGAGCAGAAATTGTGTGATTTTAGACATAATCATGATCTTCATTTTTTTGATTTTATATCGCTACAATAACCTCAACTAGTACAAATTTGTTTTTAGTAGATTTTCCATTTTCATTGTTAATAATCTCAGGTTCAAATTACTGACCCAGAGGAACTACTGTGCACTTAATGCCATATGTGGTGCATTCTTAACACAGGAATTATTGCTTACTGTACTGTAACACAAGTATTTCATTTATCAAACATAAGAAAAATAACCTTTTAATGAAATCCATTGAACCATTGAAGATTTTCAGGTATTCTAGTTTAAGTTCCGGATGACAGGAGAGTTTGTAAACTGTGTAAAATGAAATATTGTTGATTTGAACTGTTTTTCCAATAGCAGTTACACATAGGTCTCAGGGAGCACTTATTATGAGGGTTTTTTCTGAACATACAGGCTGATGTTTTTTGGCATTCAACTACATCTTCATAGTAAAATAAATAAAAGCTGTTTTTGTCACAAAAAAACCTAACTGGATCTTTGGGGAATTCATTATTGCCTGTATGAACTTGTGAAAAGACCCAGTAACAAAATCAGCACAGTCCCACCCTCAAAGCAGCTAAGGCCATTTAGTGCAATTCTATGTTATAATCAGTTATTTTAACTTATGCGGCTGAATTCAGTAAGTTGTCATAGGCTGCATAAAAGACTAATTTTGTTCCTTGTGTTTGTGTAATGTATGCTGTACCTTCTATGTATTATGTAGTGACAACTTATTTCATATGCTGGTCATCTGTTCTGAATATAGGCTCTTGAAAGAACAAATAGCATATTACTATGTATTTGTGTGTTGTGTTCATCAGTTTTATATAATTAAAACACAATGTTTATATTAAAAAAATTGCTTTAAATTTTGTCATGAGGATTAGTGTCTGTGATTTAAAAAATATGACTTACACAGTAGGCACATTATTACAGACACATTGGATTTTGTTACCGCTTACTTACTAGTGAAACTATCTCAATACCCTGCTGCTGGAATCTAATACAGACACATTACTCCAAAATAATTAGATCATTATTATTATTAATTATTCATTAATTCAGTCATTATCCGCTTATCCAGTTCAGGGTCATGGTGGGTCCAGAGCCTACCCGGAATCATTGGGCCCAAGGCAGGAACACACCCTGGAGGGGGCACCAGTTCTTCACAGGGGAACACACACACTCACACATTCACTCACTCCTATGGACACTTGAGTCGCCAATCCACCTACCAACGTGTGTTTTTGGACCGTGGGAAGAAACAGGACCACCCGGAGGAAACCCACGCAGACACAGGGAGAACACACCACACTCCTCACAGACAGTCATCCGGAGGAAACCCACACAGACACAGGGAGAACACACCACACTCCTCACAGACAGTCACCCGGAGGAAACCCACACAGACACAGGGAGAACACACCACACTCCTCACAGACAGTCACCCGGAGGAAACCCACGCAGACACAGGGAGAACACACCACACTTCTCACAGACAGTCACCCGGAGGAAACCCACGCAGACACAGGGAGAACACACCACACTCCTCACAGACAGTCACCCGGAGGAAACCCACGCAGACACAGGGAGAACACACCAACTCCTCACAGACAGTCACCCAGAGCGGGAATCGAACCCACAACCTCCAGGTCCCTGGAGCTGTGTGACTGCGACCCTAACCTGCTGCGTGGATATAAATATTAACTGATGGAAAAAGTGTTAAAAATTAAATGAAACTGCACATGCATCAAAAATGTGAAATTAGAATTTAGAAAAAATATATGCATAGTTTATAATTTATTACCAAAATGCTGTTTAACGCATCAAGATTCTTTGGTGGTAAAAAAAATATTATTATAATTATTATAATAAAATGTATGTAAACTGAGTCATTTTTATTTCAGAATTTAATTTTAAGCTCCCCTCAATTCATCAGTGAAACCTCAAAGAACTCATCCTTCTTCATCAAAATTACAGAGAGAAGATATTTCAAGATATTCCTAGTTGATATTTCTACTATATAAGTAGTGTGATGGGGGGGGACTACTGACGTGCAGGCTGAACAATTAAATGTTTACAGAGAAGGTTATAGACCAATAACGGTAGCTCTACAGTCAGACCGTCCAATCAGAAGATTTTAGGCTACTTCACCACGCCCCCTTCTGACTCAAGCGAACCAATCGGAGTAGGGGAGGGCGGGACTAGTTTGTGAACGAAACGCTTCTCGAAGTTCTATGTAAACTCTAGAAAAACAAAATCCCGGACGTTTGTGAAATTCCGCCCGGACATTTTTTTAAGTCTAAAAAGGAGGACGTCTGGTCACCCTAATCCTGGTGGTTGCCCGTCGCCATGCCCTGAACTCAGGAATTTGTGCTCATTGAGAAATCAGTTTACCCATCTTTACCACATTCGTGGATGCTCATCTCGTAATTGCAATGTTTCTAAAATGACTAGTCCAATGACATCATGACGGACATTTGTATATGGTCCCTCTCACCCACCCATGGACAGTGTGTAGGAACAAGGATGTGGTTATAATATTATGGCTGATGACACTAGTGCGGCTTTGAAAGTGTTAAAGGGGCGCGTGACGTCATCTGTGCATGGTCACGTGGCTGCGATGAGGCTGAGCTGCGCGTAAACACAGAGCATGCAGCTTAGTTTCCACAGAGCTTACCGCACACAGCGGGCCATTCTCTCTATAACACCAACACTCAGCACTCCCTGAGGCGCGGGCAGGGTTCTGTAAGACCGAGCATGGCCTTATTAACGTTTGGAGAGCTGGTAGTCCTGCCGTGCTAAGCTAATGCTTGTGTCTGATGTCGTGTACATTCACAACCCCCTGTGCTAGCGTTATCACTAACGTTTCTCTGTGTCCCTCTGGGTTAATGACCACAGACCGCAATGAACTGGGTTTACTCGGGTAGATAATCGTCACCGCGGCTGTGTTCAAACTCTTCTCGGACAAAGAGGTTTGACCTGGTTTTCAGAGAAAGGTAAGATTTCTGACCCTCATCTTCGCCCTGTTGCTATCAGGAAAGAAAGGTGGACAATACATATTCCACACTACTGTCTCTCGCACACTCTCTACCTCTCCTTTTCTCTCTCTTCTGTTTTCTCTCTGCACTGTCATTCCGTGTCTGTGTACCCGTCTTATCTTTCTGAATGTCTTCTTTCTCTCTCTCTCTCTCGCTCAGCATCTCTGTCTCTATCAACCCTCTCTGTCTTGTGCTCACTTTCCCTCCTCTCTTTTCTTTATTATGTCATACACAACATTTACATATTCACTACAGTGAATCCAAGCTATGCCGGGTGCACCCAAGGCTGTATAATCTAAATGGAATCCCATGGAGAAGCTGCAAAGGGCCTAAGGTTAGCATAACCAATGCCAAGCACGGGCTAGACGGATATACAACCCAGAACCATTGGGCTGTGAAGTGGTGTAATTGCTATCTCTGGAGTGGAGCAATGTTTTCAGTGCAGAATTAATTATCCAGCATCGATACCTGATATCTACTCCTGTGGGTGAATACAATCACATCTTCTCAGTAGAGTAGATGTTATGATGTCAGCAATAACAAGGAGGGGACTAAAATGGACACCACTGATGTCTGATTAAACACTTAGCAGGTGACTATAAACACTTGAAATTGTAGTCTTTCTGTGATCCAGTAAATGTCAGAGAAGCTGTTCAGGTATCATCATCATCATCATCAAGGCCATGTTCATTATACAAGAGCCTGACTCTAACTGACCAAACAAAGACATTCATCATAAAAAGTGAGGTTTGTTTTTTTGCAGATACACATTTTCTCACTGATTGTCTTATGATGATACAATAACACAGCACCCTCAATCTTCCACTGTGCTGCCTGGCCATGAGTTTGTAAATCCATTGTAAATCCAATAAGCTCAGGTAGGTATGAAATAGCACAGGATAAACACAACCAGTTGGCCTTATTGTGGTTTTTCAAATCCACTCATTTTACTCTTTATCCTGTGTCGTTTTATTAGAGAACAGTACATCTGTGGCCTCTCTGTCATTCTATATTTTGCCTTCTCTGCCCAGTGTATGGGATGTGGTAATTAGTCTCAAGATTAGACTTATTTTTACTCTACACCTCAATTCTCATTAGGGGCCTGCAAAGTGTTGGGTTGCTGTAGCAACTATCGCCGATCTGCTTTTCTTCACACTCTTCATTAGGAGCTCAGCATCTGTGGGAAATGCATGCGGGCGTATCTCAGCATTTATTTTCAATAGCTTAGCCTCTTGCTGTCTTTTTAAATTATTATTATTTATTTATTTTTATATCTATCAGGCTCGGTATATTTATTCTCTGGGCACTGTGTGAAGAATGTACTCGCCCCTGAGGAAAGACTTTGTCACTCTGACGCTGGGAGAGCAGCATAGCCGCAGCTACACCAATGGAAAGCACCGGAGACAGTCATGTTGGAGGGTCAGTATGATAAATTCATTACTATCCATTACTTAGGATAGTGGTCCTTATCTCTGCTAGTAGAGACCTTCTGCCTTTCACATATTCAAATGATCCTCGCCCCAACACACATCTAGTCTAGCCCTTCTGCAGTTATCAAGCAAGCCTTTAGGGGGGTAGTGGATCTGACTGGAGTTGGAAATCACTGCCTTAGACCTCCACAAAGGCATGTATTCCTACATGATTGTGGGTTAAAAGCACATATAATTTTTATAATAATAATCATTAAATTACATGTTACACATGCAAGGGATTTGTACTGTTGTGTCTTTCTCAGTCAGGTGCTGTCTGGCTTCCTAAGGGGTGCCATCAAATTTATTCAGACTTTAAAACATTGACTTAAAGGTATCTAAAGTAGGGGATCTTCTAATGTTCTCTGTCAGCTCATTCCATTTAATAATGGCATAGAGTTCAACGCTGCTTCTCCATGTTAAGTTTTCACCTGAGGCAGGGCTAACGCACTAGTTCCTAAAGATCTGAGAGTTCTGCTCGGCTCATATCTCTGCAGCTGGTCTGATAAATACGCTGTTCCTACATCATTAAGACATTTCTAGACCAGTAACAGCGCCTTAAAGTCTGTTCTGTAACAGGCAGGTATACTGTGTAAGGGTTTAAAAATGGCGATGATATGTTCTCCTTTTTACTCCTAGTGAGAACTCTGGCTGCTGCTGTTTAATGGTCTTTTTTGCAAGTACATGTAAGAGGCCATTACAATAATCAATCCATTCTTCATTTCGAAAAATCTTTTTTTTTAAATCATAAAATGCTAATCTGTTATATGCTTTAACTTGGCTACTGCAACTGAGATATGAGTCCATTAGTACGCCTAGGTTTGGAGCCAGTTCTTCACATCTGAGGGCTCTCAAAAGTCAGAATATTTAGAGAAATAAAGTCATAATGTTCTGATGTTATCTCTCAGCATCTAGAAATTCTCAATAAGGGCTTTAATCAGTGTTTTCCATCAAAGACGATTGCACGTTGTCGAGGGAGCAGGATGCTGGGTTTGCAGTATGAATGGACACGGTAGACACAGTCTTAACATGATCTCATTTTCAAGCAAATTTTATTTTCAGGAAATCATTTTTAAAACATGAAAGCTGGTTACAGCTGCGTGTTTGTGTGTGTGTGTGTGTGTTGGTTGTCAGACATATGCTGAGCATATGTTTTTAATACATTTTAGGTTGAGCTTGAAATTTGTGCCTTGATCAGAAAAATAGAATAATGCAGTAAAGGATCACTTTTGGTTCTTTCAACGTTTTACTGGATAATTCTGTAAAGAACATTAAAAAAATACACATGTAAAGACAGGTGAAAATAAACTAACAGAAATTTTGCAAACCACATGATTTCAAAACACTGTCACTGTGCCCTGACATTATTTCCAGTCGCTGGAAGTGTACTGGAGATATGGAGCCTTACTCTTCCAATTTATTTTCCCTGTATTGGTGTAATGATGGTCCAGAATTTACAATCATTAAATGATTTACGTTCATCTACACGTCCAAGGGTGGAGTGCTCTCTCCAGGTTGGAAGTGAGATCCTGCCTCAAGTGGAGGAGTTTAAATACCTCGGGGTCTTGTTCACGAGTGAGGGAAAGATGGAGCAGGAGATTGACAGGCGGATCGGTGCAGCGTCAGCAGTAATGCGGGCTCTGTACCGGTCCGTTGTGGTGAAGAGAGAGCTGAGCAGAAAAGCAAAGCTCTCGATTTACCGTTCAATCTACGTCCCAACCCTCACCTATGGTCACGAGCTTTGGGTAGAGACCGAAAGAACGAGATTGCGGGTACAAGCGGCTGAAATGAGTTTTCTCCGCATGGTGTCTGGACTCTCCCTTAGAGACAGGGTTAGGAGCTCGGACATCCGGGAGAGACTCGGAGGGGAGCCGCTGCTCCTCCACGTCTAGAGGAGCCAGTTGAGGTGGTTCGGGCATCTGGTTTGGATGCCTCCTGGACGCTTTCCTGGTGAGGTGTTCCGGGCATGTCCAACGGGGAGGAGGCCCCGGGGCAGACCAAGGACACGCTGGAGAGACTACATGTCTCGACTGGCCTGGGAACGCCTCGGTATACCTCCGGAGGAGCTGGAGGCGGTGGCTGGGGAGAGGGAGGTCTGAGTTTCTTTGCTCCGACTGCTTCCCCCGCGACCCGGACCCGGATAAGCGATGGATGGATGGATACACGTCCAAGCCAAAGACATTTTGATCTTTCAGGATATAGACTGTACCAGAACCACGGTGTGTCAGCTTTACACACAGGGATTACGCCTAGTCCTGGATCATTGTTTTCCTTTCACTGTAGAATCTTCCTTAAGAATGCTGGGTAGTCCAGGACAAGGCCTAATCCCTGTCTAGAAATCCAACCAGGTTATCCTGATCCCCTTTTAATTAGCTAACTAAACTATGAAATGTTCCAACGTCTGGTATAGAACTGTAATAGTTCAGAGTTTAAGTCTAAATCCAGATGTATTCATGTTTATTTGTTACTGCTCTTGATATTCACATTCGGCACTACTTTACAAGTTTGTTCCACATACTGAAATATTTTTGTACTTTGTGTTTTATTTGTATTCTTTGTCCTTTTCCAGAAATGGAAGCAGTTGTCCCGCCTGCAGCGCAGTCTGATCCTGTTCCTGTTAGCGTTCTTGGTCATCTGTGGAATCTTCTCATACCCCAGCCTCTCAGAGCAGTGGAAAGGTGTTTTAGGGTCTTACTTTGTATTGTGCTCCTAATTGTTTGATGTTAGAGTATTTATGAAAAACAGTAGCCTTCAGTAATCTTAGGACACTACGGAATGTTATATTTAGAGCTACACATGTAAACAACGAATATATTTAAAGCTATCCACAAAACAGGAATTCAATCCTGATTAAAATCAATTTATGTTAATGCAGTGTACTCTTAGATTTTTACATCAAGTAGGGCACAAAGTGAGCAAATTATGCGGCTTAAAATTAAGTTTTTAATCACTTTAATTATCATATTAAGTCTAGTGGTTTAGTCACAGAAGAATAATGTTTTTAACAAACTTGTAAATATTTAAATGAGTTCTGTTAACTGTGCATCCAAGGTAGAGCTACACAGAATTTCTTCATTTTCTACAAAACAGAAGATCTGTGAAGCCTTTCCTCATTATACCAACTTTATGGCTTGAATATTTCATGAAGTTAAATCAATTATGGTGATAGTGGAGTTGAACCAATTCATGCAATAGCTGGGGTGCATTGAGGAGAAGACTGAGCAAATCTGAATCCTTCAATCTGTTCTACAGTGTCCCGGTACCTCTACAGTATACAAGAACTTTCTGTTACTTTTTCTATATTGATGTATGTTTGTATTGAATGAAATGATTTGTATTATTTTGCAACAATACACTTCCAAGAAAATAGTAAACAATGTTCTATTTATGATCCTGATGATGCTGTTTTTCTTGCTGTGTTGCTCTTATGTTTGTGTTGTAGTTCTTAGATGTACTCCCTACTGAACAGCCTTGAACATATTGTACTTGAATCCTTATCCCTATAGGCTTATTAGGGCTCTTTATTTCCCAAATTAACTTCTCTCTCTCTCTCTCTCTCTCTCTCCCCCGTTTGTTTCTCTCTCTCTCTCTCTCTCTCTCTCTCTCTCTCTCTTCCCCGTTTGTTTCTCTCTCTCTCTGTCTTCCCCGTTTGTTTTTCTCTCTCTCTCTCTCTCTCTCTCTCTCTCTCTCTCTCTTATTTCTCCTCTCTCTCTCTCTCTCTCTCTCTCTCTCTCTCTCTTATTTCTCCTCTCTCTCTCTCTTTTCTCTCTCTCTCTTTTCTCTCTCTCTCCTGTTTCTCTCTTTCTTTCTCTTTCTCTCTCTCTCTCTTTCTCTTTTTCTTCTCTTTCTCTCTCTCTCTTTCTCTTTATCTTCTCTTTCTCTCCTCTCTCTCTCTCTCTCTCTCTCTTTCTCTCCTCTCTCTCTCTCATGTTTTTCAGCTTTGTCTGATGGGTCAGTGAAGGAAGATTGGGTTGATGTAGAGAACGAGGGCCTGAGGCCTATTCATCCTGGACTTATCCCAAAAGTTGTCCCTGGTGTCGTACAAGAGGAATCCCCTGAGCCACAGAGACCAAATGCCCCTGTTCTGCCCAAACCTCAAGCCTTGGTTAGTATTACACTGTCCAGAACTTTCCACACTTGCAGATTTACGCAATTACATTTTAGTTGTCAAAAGATCAGGGACATGTAGCCACTTAAGACTGTATACTACAATGAAGGGGTGTCATTAGGCAGTATATTGATTAAAAAACATTTTTTATCCATATGTTTTCCTGAACTAGTTGTCTTGTGTAGCTGTCTTCACTTGTAGAATTTTTCTTTAGTAAAAAGTATGTGAAAATTAAATAAGGAAATATAAAATGTCTCCAGAGTTTCGATGGCAGGAAGCGCATAATTGCTTATGTGTTGTGTATTTAGTCTGTATGGTGTTTGTGTAGTTTGACTTTTTGACCCCTTACCTGCAGAAGAAACCTCCAAGTAAGCGTGGTCCTCCAGCCCTGCAGAAAAGAGGAAACATATCAGAGTGGCAGGTAAAGGACAGAGAAGAGCCAGCCAACAGAAGAGAGGACGAGGAAGAAAAGGAAACAAAGACGGTCATTAGGTATGTCTCCATGCATTAGTGCAGCAGCCACCTTCACACACCCGGCTGTTAATCTCTCTGATTGTGGAAAGACCTTGAGTGAGAGCAAATCATAGCTTAAGTCAAACACATCTGTCCTTAATCTTAGTTTCTGGACCCAAAGAGACATGATATGGTCATGCAGAGTAAATATTTTATATTTCCATTTTTATGACATTAGGATTTTTCCCATTTAAAAGGAGCACTGCTCAAATTGTTCACAACTCGATGCAATTTGAGACATATTCAGAACTTGGGATCATTTTGCATTCATCTCTCTCGCTTCAGTAAGGCATAAAACTGCATTAAAATCCATTAAGCAAATGAGTAATGTGCTAGCCCTGTAAAGTGGCTCTGTTAAGTAAAGTTATAAATTGATTTTCAGGGTCATGGATTGGATTAAGCCGTTTGTATGGCTTTTGAGATCAGGCCAGGAAGAAGCCCCCTATTTATACTCCTTATTATCAATGTCTCTTAGTCCTGCTGCCTGAAAAAAGCCTTTTTAATGCTGTTTTTAAGGCGTGGGCAGTTTTTTTTTTTTTTTTTTTTTTAAATGTAGTTACTCTGTGTGGTTCACAAATTTGTCTTTTTCTGTTCAGCTGGCGTGGGGCCATGATTGAAGCCGAGCAGGGCACAGATCCACAACCCTCAGCTCGTATGAAAGAGGCAGCAGGTCCTGCAGAGGGTGAAGGGGCTTCCCCTTTACCACCAGGTAGACATCCAGCTTTCTTACACAATCCACTGGGCTAATGATTTTTGAAAGCATGAAATATTGATATAAACCCAGATATAACCCAGGGAGATCCTGCTGTAACTAACCGACTGAGTTCTGATTCCAAAAGCAAATGCAGCCAGACGGCTGACGGTAGCCAGGATCCTGAGACAATCCTTAATACAGCAAACCAAAGTCCTGGTGTCAGTAAATGAGTAGTATTTAAAAAAAAACAAACAAAAAAAAACGCCTTGTTCAGACATGCTAGGCTTCATCTTTCTCTGCTCATGACAGAGAAACAGAAAAAAGACCATCACATGTTGAAAATCTTGAAAAGAGTTGAGGATATTGCTATATTCCTGCTGCAAAAGTGGGTATTATTTACTTATTTTTGCTGTTTCAGATTATTTGGGTAGGAACCCACTCAGTAAACAGACTGAAAGTGCTACAAAACTAAACAACTTACAAACGATGATCTGTGGTAATTCAAACAGTAAATTTAAACTTACAGACATCAGGACTGTTCCACCTTGAATGACACTGAAATTCTGAACATAAATAGATTAGAGAGAACTGTAGAGTCCCCTACAGTCGTAGTCACTGGCTTTAAATGTTTCAGAACGTCCCTAGTTCCCTACTGTGCACTCCTTCTCTTGCTATGGACATGCTCCATGATTCTCTTAGAGAAGGGACAGCGCAAAGCAAGAGACTTCACCTTTTAGTGCCGTGACAACACTCAAGGTGCAGGGAGGGTAGCCGCACCCACTGCTAGGTGATTTAATTTGTAACTGAAAGTGCGTTCAGGGCTGAAAAAGGAAACGTAAATGGTAACTTTGGCTTATCCATGTTTTCATTTTAATTTTGTCCCATCTGTTGTATACTGCAGTAAAAAAATGAGGTATATATATATTATTATATATATATATATATATATATATATAAATATATATTACACATTCTTTTTACTTTTGACACTTAAGTACAGGAGGTCCTCGGGTTACGTCAGTCCCGAGTTACGATGTTTCGTGGTGATGACACATCTCCCATTTACTGTATAAAGCCTGAAGTGGTATTGCGTCGTAAACGTTGTAACGTGAACTTCGTGTGTGGTGTGCGCGGTGGAAGAATACACGGTTACGCGGCTCGGAACCGAGGAGGATAGGTGTTAGGATAAGTGCTTACAGTATGTTATTTACGTACAGTATGTACGTATGTTCCAACTTATGCCGAAAATCAGTTTACGACGCGACGTAGGAACGGATCAACGTCGTAAGTCAAGGACCCCCTTTAGTTCTTTTAGAAAAAGCAAGGTCAAAGTGGTGTTTGAGTTTTCTTTTCCCAATTAGCATTTTTATTTTAGATATGACCATAAAATACCAGCCTAGTTTTGAAAAAAGCTTTTTTTCAAATATTTATTTTATTTTTGTCAGTGCTGACCAATGAAATAGCAAATTAAATTATTTCATTTCATTTTTACTTTTATGATTGGATGCACATTTGGAAGAAGAAATGGCAAAAAAGTATTAGCATTTTTATTTTATTGTTTTCATTTCAGTTTTAATTTTGGCAGGATTTACTTCCCATATTTTTGCAGGGAAGGAGAACAAACTACCTATTAATACGCACAATTTCAGAGAAAGGATAAGCAGGTATCCACATATTTCAGACTGTAGTCTGGGCTACATTAGCAAGAGAAAAGAAGCAATTGCATTTCAGTCTTGTCTTGTGGTCAAGGGTTCTCAAGGGTACTTCCCAGTCCTTCTCAAGGAAATTGAGATACAGCGCTTGCTTGATTGCATTGAAGTCCCAGAGGTGTGTGGGTTGTAGTTATTCTCAGATATCATCATAACATTAATCATAGATGATAAAAACTGCAGTGAATATTTTTTTTCTCTCTCTATTTTAGTCTCTGTGAAGCCTGTGGATCGGGCTCAGGCTGTGAGGGAAGCTTTCAGGCATGCATGGAAAGGATATAAAGCATATGCTTGGGGTCATGATGAACTGAAGCCTATCTCTAAAACCCACGGGGAGTGGTTTGGTTTGGGACTTACACTAATAGACGCACTAGACACTATGTGGATTCTAGACCTGAAAGAAGGTAAGACAACTGCAGCCTCTTTCTGCCACTCATGTAAAAAACAGCATGTCTTCCTAGGCTCAGAAATCCATCTAGCTTTTTCTCTCTCTCTCTCTTTCTTTCTTTCTTTCTTTCTTTCTTTCTCTCTCAGAATTTGAAGAGGCTAAGGGTTGGGTAGAGAAGGAGCTGTCCTTCTCTAAGAATGTGGATGTGAATCTGTTTGAGAGCACCATCCGAATTCTCGGCGGCCTTCTGAGCACCTACCACCTGTCAGGAGACCCCCTGTTCCTGGACAAGGCTGTCAGTACCGCACATTTAGCTCCTCTTTTTTGTTTGTTTTTCTTTAGTTACAGCTTAACTGCGGAGAAACAGCTTTTACATTTTTTTGTGCATTAGCTTAAGTTACGTAGGCTTTTAAAATATCTATTTCTGACTTGGTCTGATTCCTGCTTGAATTTTGCTGAGAGTGTAAACAGTGAAATTCATCTTTACGTTACCTTTATCCAACATTTCGTTATCCCTTTTTTTGAAAAAAAAACAAACAAACAAACAAACAACATTTTAAATGTATTTTTAATATGTCAGTGTTCTAACACATGCCTCGTGTCTATTTTGCCTGATTTAAAAAGCTCTCAAGGTCAGTGTGTACTGGGAAGATTAAACTACTGTAGGCTGAATAAGTAGAAAAATGTGAAGCTGTTTTTGTGACATCATAAAACCAGTGAATTTAAAACAATACATTTTTTTAAACTTTATATAAAGTTTACATATTACACCAAATTCTGTTTTTGGGGAAAAACAGAGGTAAACCTATGTAACAATTAGAGGATCTCTCATTGATCAATCTGCTTGGTCTCATTTTCTTAGAATGACGCTGAATGTAGATAAATAACTATTTTGTAAGTATTTCTGTGTGTGTTTTTCCTCAGAGGAATTAGTGTTTAGCTCATTTCCTGTTTACACAAGTTTTTTTTTATTATTATTTATTTATTTATTTGGGGTCAATTAAACGTTAAAAGGTTTAATGATTTAATTGTTTGCAGCAGGTTCTCTAAACTTTCTAAATCTGCTTAATCTCTTTATTCTCTTAGAAAGATATTGGTTTGAGATTAATGCCTGCCTTCAATACTCCATCCAAAATCCCTTACTCTGATGTAAACATCGGGAAAGGCACTGCTCACCCCCCACGCTGGACCACTGACAGCACTGTGGCCGAGGTCACCAGCATCCAGCTGGAATTTCGAGAGCTCAGCAGGCTCACTCAGGACCCTCAGTACCAGGTACAGCCAGCAGGGGACTTCTAATCTGTTTATATTTGTTGCCAGTTGGATATTAATGACTTGCAAATTGGGCAAATTTCTCTGTTTTATCTACTTTCAGTAAACTGTAATGAAGTGTTGATTCATTTCACATATTAAACATAAACATGAAAGTTGAGGGTTTTTTCCATGCTGTACAAGGATGGGAAATATGATAGGAAAATAATTTCACAATCCCTGAAGACATTTCTCTTAATACACTGTGAAATTTGATAAATTGCTACAAACAAAAAGCCTATTTCTACTGCATAGGGAGGTCCAAGTAGTTCTTCAGCTTCTGAGTGTACACTGAGTATAAGTCTATATATTTGTTCCAATTGTTGTACTCTTTCTTTGCCCCTCTGTGCATCTGACTCTGTTTATATGTCTGTGGTCAGAAAGCAGTGGATGAGGTAATGCAGCAGGTCCACAGGCTGGATGGGAAGTATGATGGACTTGTTCCCATGTTTATCAACACAAACAGTGGGAAGTTCACCCACCGTGGGGTCTTCACTCTGGGAGCTCGTGCAGACAGCTACTATGAATACCTGCTCAAACAGTGGCTGCAGGGTGGCAAGAAGGAGCCAGAGTGAGTTTTTTCACGTCTTTTGGAAATCAACCTGCATCAGTCCCTGTCTCATCTGTATAGCTGCTTTAAAATGTCTTGTAGTAAACATTTTCAACGTTTCTAAATATACCTCTTTCTCCCCGGCCCCAGCCGCCAGTGTCTGGAAGATAAACCCATTTTGAATTCATCATGGTGACATGACAACACAATTACATGATTTCCTGTTCAGTCTACAGCAATTTAGCTGCCCACTCATGTTGAAGTGATAAGTAGTGTTGCTACGGCGAACAGTCTGAAGCTGATATTAAAAAGGAAGGTGTGGGGAAAAGAGGGAAAGAAAAAACATCATTGGACACTTTTAAGGAGACATAAGCAAAGAAATCACATTTTCAGTGAAATTGCACATTAATATGAGGATCTGGAGCCTACCAACCCACAAGCTGAGATTCCAATCACAGCGCTTATGTATGAGCATATAATGTTAGGGGTTATTCTCATTAAAAGGAACAGGCGCTAAACCTGGCCACTCTGAACAGGGCTGTTAAGACAGTGCTTGATACTAGGCATTTTTAACAATTTTATTTTTACAAATGTTTCAGTAAGACTCCAGTAAACTGAAAGGGTATAATATTCATTCATTCATTATCTGTAACCCTTATCCAGTTCAGGGTCGCGGTGGGTCCAGAGCCTACCTGGAATCATTGGGCGCAAGGCGGGAATACACCCTGGAGGGGGGTGCCAGTCCTTCACAGGGCAACACAGACACACACACACACACACACTCACACCTACGGACACTTTTGAGTCGCCAATCCGCCTACCAACGTGTGTTTTTGGACTGTGGGAGGAAACCCACGCGGACACAGGGAGAACACACCAACTCCTCACAGACAGTCACCCGGAGGAAACCCACGCAGACACGTGGAGAACACACCAACTCCTCACAGACAGTCACCCGGAGGAAACCCACGCGGACACGGAGAACACACCAACTCCTCACAGACAGTCACCCGGAGGAAACCCACGCGGACACGGAGAACACACCAACTCCTCACAGACAGTCACCCGGAGGAAACCCACGCGGACACAGGGAGAACACACCACACTCCTCACAGTCACATGGAGCAGGAATCGAACCCACAACCTCCAGGTCCCTAGAGCTGTGTGACTGCGACACTACCTGCTGCACCACCGTGCTGCCCAGGGTATAATATGTCCATTTTAAAATATCCAGATTTCAGCAATAAAGAAGAAAATAGAAAACAAATATTAACACTTTGTAAAAGTCATTTTAGCAGTGGTAATCATACATTTATTTTTAGATTTCAAGTCTTAAAGCACTTTAGACAAGAAAATGATTTTGAAAGATAATAATAGGCTTCACTTAAAAGAAAGTACAAGAGTCTAAGTGCACTTTGCTTATGCTAACTGGAACAAATGTCAGACTAATGTTTTTAGTCTGCTTTTTTGAAAACATCTATCAAACTTGCTTTTGTTCTCTTCTCTGAATGCTTTTCCCATCACCCTCATAAAAGACGCATAATGGTGGGATGGGAGTGTGGTGCATTATACTGCCTGATATATGCTCTTGAAGCATTGACTCCCACCCTTCTCTTGTATTTTGCTGAAATAAATTGACTGTTTGAAGTGTAGCGCTGCCAGCAGCCTTGATTCTGTAGGGCGGTTGTGCTGTGTTTAAATGGGAAATGGCTGTTATGATCAAATCTATATTTCTGGCTAACTGCCTGTCTGTTTTGCGACTTGTTGATAATCATTTGCATGCTTGTCACCTCCCTGCTTCACACCTGATAGTGATCGGCCTCCTGCCAGCGCTTTCATCCCACACGCACGAACCGCTGGAAGCTGCTCAGATGCAGCACTGCTCTTTTCGTGGAGTCACCTTGAAATACTTCAGCAGAAAGCCAGAGCAAAGGCTTCAGTGGTCCTGACACTGAAAATTACTCTCCTATTTTGCGAGTGAATGAACATGTATTTTGTGTCCTTTCAGGAGGTTATTTTTAGGTTGGAATTGATCTAATGACTGATACGGAAGCAGCCAAGCCAAGGTCATTCTCACAGCTGGATTAGTCAGCGAGTGTGACTGTCCTTAGGCTGAAACTGCACTTAGTGTGCTGTCTGCTGCCGGGAGGCAAGTTTTACACCCTTCCACTGTGAGCAAAGACTTCTGACTCCAATAGGAGTGTGTTATGGAGCTTATTGAAAGGGGGATTACACTAATGCTTTAAAAAAGTTTATATACATCAGTCATTGAGATATACACAAGGTCATTCAGGGTAGTTTGATGTGAGACTTCTAGTTCCTTCTACAACAAATGGCAAACGTTGACTCTGTAGGTTTCTCTGGAACTTTCCACTGTTAAGCTGGGGTCCCTGCTTTGCTGAGAATCGTGGGCCAATCTTAGCACAGTCTCATGGTGGTCCCTTTCCATGTTGTTTCATGGCTCCAAATGCACCCAAAAACATCTGTCAAATTTGAATTATTTATAAATCTCTGAAACCATTCCATGCTCAGTTACTGTCGCCCACACAAAAGGCACATCATTGTCGAATGGGAAATGGTGCATTATAAGCTCTTGAAGCACAAACCACTCACTTCCTTTTCTAATTTGCCCACATCTGGCTTTGTATAAAGTACACAACATGGTTCCATTCCAACAATAGAATATTTGAACGTACTGTTATTTGTCAATGTACAAAGAAATGTGTCTTCTGCACTTAACAAATTACATACATTACTCTTGGAGCATCAAGCAACCATCCCAGTGCATGGCGAGCAGTTAGGGATTAGGTGCCTTGCTCAATAGGACGTCCGCTGTGGATGTTGAGGGAGGAGACAGTGCTGCTCCTACACTTCCTCTGTCCCCAGTTTTCCTGTCAGTCATTGGGGTGGAACCGGTGACCTGTTCTCAAGCCTGCTTCTGTAATTATTAGGCCACAGTTGACAAATGGGCCATGTCCACAGATGGGCTCCAGTCAATAACTGTAAACCTGCAAAGTGAACAAAATGACAAATGTTGATGATTGTCTTTGATGGACAATGTGTATAAACTAAGTGTCTTAGCAAACTGCCAACTCATGGTACACACATTTGATTGTTGTGATGCAGTACGCGCTTTGTGCCTCTAGGAGGCAGGTTTGACCCAATTTGATGGCACGTGCATAGAGATTTCATTAGCAGTGTGTGTAAGTTACATAACCGTGTGTGTGCTGCTTGTGTTTGTGCCTGTTTAGATTACTAGAGGACTACCTGCAGGCCGTGGAAGGCATAAAGAAAAACCTCCTCAAACAAACATCTCCCAGCAAACTCCTCTTTGTAGGGGAGCTGTCCCATGGGCGACTCAACCCCAAGATGGTAAGAGATTAAAAAAAGAACCTCACGTGTCCAGGCTTTATGTCTAGAGTTAATCCATAGGCTTGTGGTTTATGGGAGGCATCTGTTTGTTTAATCCCCAGTATCAAATGCAATATGCTTAAGGAAGCCAGCAAAATTGGCTCGCTCATGAGGATGAAAATAGACATTACTGATGGAGATTAGATTGCCTGAGACTTTGACCTCTGTATCTATGTATTTTCCTTTTTCATCCTTTTATTTCTCTTTTTTCCTGTCTGTTTTCTCTGTCTGCTTTGTATTCTGTTCTGTCTCTCTTCGATTTTTCTTTTTTAAATTAATTCTTCTCCTCTCTCTCTCCATATTCCTTTCTCCCAGGATCATTTGGTTTGTTTCCTGCCAGGAACACTGGCTCTGGGAGCACATAACGGCCTTCCGGCTGACCACATGGAGTTGGCCGTCCAGCTGATGGAGACATGTCATCAGATGTATGTTCAGATGGAGACAGGGCTAAGCCCTGAGATTGCACACTTCAACCTGCAGAATGATAATGGCCGTGATGTAGATGTTAAGGTAAATGTACATTTAAACATCCCTGAAAAAGTCAAATCTGTCCACTTGTCCAAACTCTTCTCTTCTAATCCACTGATGGAAAGAGTAATGTTTAATTAGTCATTTTCCACTGGAAATATAAACAAATATTCTAATGAATAACAGAATCTTATGCATACTTTATAATGCTGCAAAATGAATGCACAGTTTCCACAAACCATATGTAGTTAATGCAGATAAAATTCAGACTTCACGATGGCTCCTACTTCTGGTCTTAGCTATGTATTGTGAAACAACATTTTTTAACAATTATTGTATACGTGTGTGTGTGTGTGCGTGTGTTTAGCCTGCAGATAGACACAACCTGTTGAGGCCTGAGACAGTGGAGAGTCTGTTCTACATGTACAGATTCACTCAGGACAGTAAATACAGAGACTGGGGCTGGGAAATTCTGCAGAGTTTCAACAAGTACACCAGGGTAAGTCTAAACTCATATTTACATCTCTTACTTCCCAATCAGTGATAGTCCTTCAGCTACTTCAATAATCACTGAGAGCACAAACATAACGGTATTTTTGTAAAATACCATTAAAAACAAGAATTTGTGATTTATTATTTCTCTAGAAATGTTATTTAACTGACAAAAGCACAGAGAAAGAATTTCCAATGTTTTCACTGAACAGATTAATTGTGTTTTGTAGCCTAAATATACAGTGACCAGGTGTTCTTTTTTTGTACCGGACATTTTGGGACTCAAAAAAAAAAAAAACATCCCAATTATTGCCATGCGCCCTTGAACTGTGCACTTTCAAGATGAAAAATGTTTGACAACAATGTTTCACGGGCGGCACGGTGGCGCAGGTAGTGTCGCAGTCACACAGCTCTAGGGGCCTGGAGGTTGTGGGTTCGATTCCCGCTCCGGATGACTGTCTGTGAGGAGTTGGTGTATTCTCCCTGTGTCCGTGTGGGTTTCCTCCGGGTGCTCCGGTTTCCTCCCACAGTCCAAAAACACACGTTGGTAGGTGGATTGGTGACTCAAAATTCTCTGTAGGTGTGAATGTGAGTATGTGTGTGTTGCCCTGTGAAGGACTGGCGCCCCCTCCAGGGTGTATTCCCGCCTTGCGCCCAATGATTCCAGGTAGGCTCTGGACCCACCGCGACCCTGAACTGGATAAGCGCTTACAGATAATGAATGAATGAATGAATGAACAATGTTTCATGACATTGTTGTTTTGCTTTGCTTGCATTTGTTTGTTTTGTAGTTTGGTATGAACAGAAAAAAAACAGGATTTGCATGACCATTAACTGTCAGGAACTGGCTAAATGTTGTTTTATAGTTTATTTGTTATTATTTAGAGCCAAATGTGGAAGGTAATGAGTTATGGGCACAAAGGCATTGTGTTGTTAAAGTGTATGTATCAAGATTCAGTAACATATAGTTGCCTGGTTTTGTAAAATGTTTTGCTTTTTTGCTTGATACAAAATTCAGGAAATATTTCTTTGTGCTTTTTCAGTTAAACCAAAAGCTTAAAGAAAATTAACACAGTAGATTCTGGGTTTTACAAAATGTCCCAACTGTTTGGAAATGTGATTTGCATCACTCACTGAAACTGAAATGATCACTGAAACCTCCTCAGCCTGTGCCCCAATCACTGAAACAATTTCAGCTACTGTACTATAAATACTATAGCAATGACGTCACTGAAATTTCACTGAAAGTATTTATATATATATAAAAAAAAAAAAGTAGGCGTTCCTTGTTTAAGTAAAAATAATTTATTTAAATGTATTCATTTTTTAATATTATTTTGAAATGCTTTTAAAAGCGTCATGGTTTGTTCTGTTAAGCTGTATTTCGTTTGATAAACATCACAATAAAAATTGTATCTCTGTGAAAGGTCCCCAGTGGTGGCTACACCTCCATAGGGAATGTGCGAGACCCAATGAGCCCTCTCCCCAGAGACAAGATGGAGAGCTTCTTCCTTGGAGAAACCCTTAAATACCTGTTCCTGCTGTTCTCTGATGACCCGGAGCTGATCAGTCTGGATAAATACGTGTTCAACACAGAGGCCCATCCCCTTCCCCTGTGGCCCTCTGCCTCCTGACCACAGCCCGCCCTGAAGGACTGAAGCTTCCACAAGGAGGGAGACTTCTCCACAGCTCTTCCTGAGGCAGATACTGTGTCTGAGGTGGGCAGCTTTCCGACCTGGATAATCTTCTTCTCATGATGGGTGAATGGAATCGCACTGGCCGTTACCCGTCCATACACTAACAGGGTGTTCTCTTGGCTGTTTTTTGGTGGAGGTGAAAAATTTGACAGGATTCTACTTGAGCTGTTCTGGAGAAGCAAACATGGACCAAGAGGGGGACATGAGTGTGAAATAATTCGTCCGAATCAGAGATATTTTAGACCAATGTTGTTAAATAATCTGTCCATTTTGAGAGTCATCATCCAGCCACTAAAACCGTGACATAAGTGGCCTGTTAAATGTCTTAAGTCTTTGAGTTGATTTCAAAAGAATTGAGTCACTAATGAAAGAATTTGCATTCACACACTGTGAAAATTGCCAAGCACTTTGATGTAAAAATGAAGAGTCTGACTCTCTGCCATTTTTCTATGTTTGTATTTCTCGATGTTTGTATTTCATTGTGTTGACTCTACAAGCTCTTGCACAGGGACCCTGCTAATACATTTCTGAATGTCCCCTGTATGAGATGCAGGATACATTGGGGACCACGTTGAACAGTGAGCTGTTTTATTTTTAGAGTTATGTTTATTTGTTGGTTGTGAGGCCCATGAGATTTGATGCGTGTCTGTTTATTTCATCTAACATTTTTTAGTATTTTAGTGGAAGCCAGTGGCTTGACTCCCCACAGAGCCTCTTAAATTGCAGCGCAGCCGTGTGCTGTGATCAACAGCTCTGTCAACTGAAAACACTACATTGGAACTTTTCTTTTTTTCCAAGTTGTGACATAATACTCCTTTTCAAGAGCCATTTGGAGTTTATTTTTTTATTATTATTAACTATCATAATTGATTGTGTTCTCCAAGGCATTGTTTTGCACTGAGAAAGGTTATAGCCATAGTTAATTAATTAATCTCAGCTGCAAATACAAACCTCAGTCTGAAAGATGTTGGGACAGTAGGTGAAATGCAAAAAAAAATAAATAAACAATCAGCTGTGATTTGTAAATCCACTCTGACAGATAACACTCCCTATGGGACTGATTTAGGGAAAACGTAATGCTAGGAGCATTTTAAAATGATCATAAAATATAAACAGGTGATAAAATGATGCTTTGGAATAAAAGGAGCATCGAGACAAGGTTAGCTTGTGATCCTCAAATGGCACTCCATTGGAAACCAGTGTCATTTGGCGATGGCGGATATTATCACATAGGCTGTGGATACTTGGGCAAAATATCAATAAACACAGTTCATTGCTGTATCCACAAATGCTGACACATTAAAACTATATGTCCTCAATGTCCTAGAAACACTGTCAATGTCTCATCTGAAATGGATTGATGTATAATGGAAACGTGCATCAGCAGAGTCAGCTTTCAGATGCTTATGGAAATGATGGATGTCATGTTTTTGGGCCAATGAATAAAGACCATCCAAAACATTAAATACTTTATATATATATATATTAATATTTATTTTTAAGTAAAATGACATTTTTCATATTACGCAACAGTTATCATAACAACAACGACAACACTAACCAATCTATTTTATTAACCTTTCACATGCTGTCCCAACTGAGGTCTGTATTCAAATATCCCCTACTATGATTTTGTGTCCATTCTACAGGAATACACTGGTGTCTGTCTGCAAAAAGTTAAGACCTGTATTAATGCTTCCGTATTTTGTGCAGTGAACCATTTTATGTGCAATCCCTGAGTTTCAGAGTTGCTGTTTGTCGTGGCTCATGTGTCATGTTTTTGTTTACGCCGTCACATTGAAGGCTTATCTGTCGGTGGTCACGCGTGCTGTCATGCAGTCATGTGCTCTAAGCCTCCTGGACCTGTCAGACTCTGATGAGATAAGCCTTCAGCAGCATTGCAGGTTTCTGTCTGTTTATTGCAGCGATGATGGGCGTCTGTGGCCCTGCACTGTAGCATCTTCTCCGCCCAGTTCCTTCCTGCCTGCTGTCAGTAGCACGGTGGCAAAGTCGACATTGTTTTTGTGCCTTTTGATGTACAGACTCCTGAAACGAGTGCGATAAAAGACTGACTGCTGTGCTGCGATCCTTTCTGCTGATTACCATTTGTGCTTTGCTGGCATGCGCTCCCAACAAAGGGGCTGTGAGAGGAGACTCGTCTCAGGGTTCAGATGCTTTTAAAAGTGAGGACTTTCTTGACTAGGATTTTGGAAGGTATACTTAAGGATGTAAACGCTGAAAAGCTTAATGGTGTAGGTTTTATGGTGAGCCGGTCTGGAATACTGTTGGTAAATGACTCAAAGCTAATCATGATCATTGAAAGCAGCTATGTTTATTTTTTACAGTTATTTAAAGCGATTTTCAACTCTACATGAATATTAAATCCATCCATTCATCCAGTAAGGGGAGGAAAGAGTTTTCTGAATCTGTTACAGAAACATTAACAGTCTCTTTACTTTAAATTATCATGGATTTTATCATGAATATCACATGGGCCTGATTTATTTATTTTTATTATTATTTTATTCTTTACACAGTAAAAAAATGATAAGCACCTTGTTTCTACACTCACTGTCCTTTCTCTCAGATCCTCTGACCATGCCAGAGCGGTTCACCCGCTTCTCTGCATACATTCTTATGTCCATTTCACCCCATTTCACCTTTATTGATTAGGTCCCCACAAAACAGGTGTGATTTGTGTGGAAGATCATTGTCTGCAGTGACACTGAGATGGTTAAAAATTCCAAAAACACTGCTGTGTCTGATCCAGCACAACACACACTAACACATCACCATCACATCAGTGTCAGTGCACAGGTGAGAATGATCCACCACCCAAATCATACCTGATCTGCGAAGGTCCTGACCACTGATGAACAGGGTTAAAAAGGGGGCGAACAAGTATGCAGAGCAGCAGCTATGGACTAGAGTCTGTAACTGTAGAACTACAAAGTGCTCCTGAATGGTAAGTGGAGTGAATGTAGAAACAAGGAGGAGGTCCTGATATTCTGATGTTTGGTGACTTTTTATACCGTGTCTTCTGTAAAAGGGGCAAACGTCTTGGGCTAGATCATTCACGCAATGAAGGAAATTCAAACATTTCTGTGGCACTTGTAGAACTGAACACTTCCCTTTTACAGAACCTGTCTTGCTTTTTGTGGCAGCTTTGTTTGCTTTCTTTTGCACGTCATGTTAGCAGAGACTTTTTTTTTTCCACTCACTGAAGCTGTGTAAGGAGCTCTGTAAATACACATTCAGTTCCTCTACATTTCCTGAACCCCCACCCCCTCAAAAAAACAATATAAATATATATATATATATATATATATATATATATATATATATATATTGCTTAAAGTAGTTTTGTTCTGTTTGATCTATGTTAACGTTTGAAGGTTTTCTTTGTGTACTTGCATCGCAGGGTGGACAAGAGTTTTATTTTAAATTAGTGGGCTTTGGATTAATTTTTACCATCACTGCTCAGTCTCTTATTGACAGTCGAAGAAACCTCGAAGAATCGCAATGCTTTCTTTTAAGGGAAACAATATATCAGCCATACATTGTTGTTCAATAAATGCAAAAATTAAGTTATTAATATTGTCTTATTAGCCCTGTCACAATAGTCATTTTTGTGGTTGAGATATTGTCCCCAAAATAACTCTGATAAACTGTTTTATTGTCTATTTGGGACTATTCTCTTCCACTGATATAATGATAAAAATATAATAGCATAACAGTGCAGTTACACACCTTTTAAAGAGCAACAATGTCTTTGTTATGATTATAAGATTATATACTGGAATTGGAACACGAAAAAGGTACAAGTATCTTACAAACAAATAAAATCAAACCAAATCACCGTATCAACCCCAGAACAGGGAGACCAGGGAAAAGAACAGAACAGAGCAACTGGCTGAAATATTGGTAATGTTCATTCATGTGTAAACAAACGCTCCAATAAACACAGTGGACAATACTGAGGTCGCCAAAAATGATTGAGAAAATGTCCATATATCGTACGATAAGTCGATACTGCATTTATTGTGACAAGCCTAAATTCATCTGATAATTTAGCACCACTTGTAGCTTGGGAAAACACTGATGTCTAATTATTGGGAGAACCTCAACCTGAGCCATCAGTTTGACCACTGGCCAAGAACAAGGTTTTAGAGTTTGAACATGAGATCTCTTTTTACAGCACTTTATATAATGAATATAGTGTGAGCTTTTAAAAGATTTACTGTGCCACTGAACGTTACGCTGGGAAGGAGGACCCTACGACACCAATATAATACCCCCACAAACCCCCAACAGCTCATACACAAGTCTGTCTTTCACCCTCCTTCCTTACATTTCCCTGGCTCTCCACTGAAAGGCAATCAGGAGGTCTGAAGCTAGTAAGGAGAATCCAGTGGATACAACCACTCCACTACCCACCTCTGAGAGTGCTGCTCCTCTCCCTGGCTGTAGAGTAGAGGCAGCAGCTTTCTGTTTGTCTTGTTGTTTCAGGGAGAGGCAGGGCACTGAGATGGACACAGCTTCTCCAAGTTCTATCTTCCGGGACACATTTACATTATCGATTATTGCTGTGCCACCACATCAGTCAGGCACACCAAACAACAAACTTTTAATTAGCAGTTGGCAACAGTGTTAAAATCCTAGTGGGCTGTGCACTGTTTATCACTTTACTCTGATTTTGTCCTTCTACAATGTAGTTCTCAGCCGGAACAAAAAATTGGACATATGTCCAGTTGCCCTCGACCCCATCTTTTCTGTTGCAAGTTCTCCGTGGGCTGGCCAGATGTGAGGAGAATGGTGATTAGTTGATTAGAGGATTTGATTCACTTGTCTGACCTGTAGTTTGGCTCTAAAGTGTTTCTGCGCTCAGTGAACTGATCCGGTGATAGATTTCTTTCATTGTGTCGAGGCTGAACAGAATAAACTGATGGTGGGGCTTTTGTGTGAGCTGAGGGTGCAAGAGTTACAGAGACAGGACAAGAAAGATGATGGTGTGTGTGTGTGTGAGAGAGAGAGGAAAAAAAGAGAAAAAGTGGGGGTGGAGGGGTCTGACCCCAGCTTTCTTAGTTTTGCCATCACACACACACACGCACACAATTTCTTGCTCGACAGCGAGCAGGTTTTGACTCAGACCTTCTGCTCTTCCTGAGCTCCGAGAAAGCCTATAATTACGTGTATCTCACTGAGAGACAGCAGTCTAAGCAACAGATGTGATGAAGCTGCTCTTGATTTTTAGCCTCGTGAGATTAATTTTAGAATCTGCTTTGGAGAGTTAATTGGCCATTGAGTTTATTTTTAGTATCAGCTCTTCTTACTGAGTGCACGGCTAGCATCCCTTTTTTTTTTTTGGAGGCATCCAACAGCTCTACACACTCCATAAGCATTAATTTTGTATGCTCTAAGCACCAACATCATTAATAATTAAAACATTGATTCTTAACCTGAGATCATTTTTGAAGAATCCTGTGGGACACTTCCCATATCCACCGTACGTTCAGGTACAAGTCAGGCAGCTGAATCTCTCAGAGGAGGAACTTGCTCTATGCTCCATGACAGAGAAGACTGACGTTTGAAGTCTGTGAAAGGTCTTGTAGTGTTTTTGCTCAGTAGTTTGAAGCAAATAAAACATAGCTTAGCTTGTAAATGTTTCAAGTGTTCTATTACTAATGGAAATCTTGTATTTTACAGTTGAATTGATTGTTTTCCATTGACTGGTGTTGCCTTTCATTGTCAGGCTGCGAGGTGCTTTCCTCAAGGGCATTTCAGCTGTGGACGTTGAAGCAGGAGGGAAAGCAGTGTTCCTTAACTCATCCCACGCCATTTTTTTTTCTGCTGGTCCAGTGGATCAACTAATGACCTTCTGGTCCTGTGCCAGCTTGTATCTGTGGAGTAGAAGAAGATATAGTGGTAGGAAAGTGCTCTTGTATTGAATAGTCCTGGTAACAAGTCACAAGATCTCCTCACCCCACACCAACTTGAACACCCAAAATTAAAGGGTGACTACAGTGGATAGAAAGTCTGAGGGCCATGAATTACCAAAACATCCCCAAAATCGCTTTAAAGTCACAGCAACAACACAGTTACAACAACAACAAACATTACAATGAAGTCCCCTTTTACTGGGGGGCATGATGGGAAATACTTTGCATGTCCATTCCCCAAAACGTCTCCACAGTGCTTTTATCTTTTTTTTTAATAAAAGGAACACACTCACCCCTTGACCACTCACACATGCTCAGTGGTCATGTTTATATGATCTCATTTGGAAGTGCATTTTGAAACAAGACCCCCAGGCATCTCTTGAGTGAACCTGAGGGTTTAAGGCGACTTGCCATAAGTGCCCTTAAAGATAGCAGCAGGATTTACCCCAAAGGGAAAGTGGGCTTCTTTGAAGCTTCTTTTTCGGAATTAGAATGGGGGCTTAGAAACTGCCTCCAACATTAAACATGCTGAATTCAATGCAGGCCAGATGTTCACGTTTACAGGACAAGCACACATCAAGTCCCACAAACTTCCAAAGTTTTATAAGAACTTCTGAGGCGCACTTAAAAGCAGCAGGAAAAAGGAGAGTGTGTTTTAGTTATTCAGCAGCTAAACATGATCACTGCAGGCTAACATCTTTTTTTAATGTGTTTCTCTTATCTACACATGAAAATAACCAAACACCCCTCACCACTCGTCTCCTCCAACTTCTTTTCTTGTGAAGCCTGAGATTTGCCTGGGCTAATTTAGCCACTTCAAAAGACAGAGGAAACTCAAGCATGCATAAAAGAAACAGAAAATAAAAATATAATAATACAGTTCTATTCATTTCCAGGCAAAACGATCAAAAACAAATAATTAAAGTTTCAGAAGATGTTTCAGAGGGGATTAAAAATAAGATCATCCCTTTGGACCAAAAAAAAAAAGTCAAATGAAAATATGAGAGAGGAAAAAGCAGACATTTCCACAAATTAATTTAAACAAAATAATTAAAAGACTTTAGACGGGCTCCAAAGAACGGTGCATGACCTGCCAGACCACCAGAACTGTTCCTCTTTGTTATATAGTACTTGTAAGAGATACTCTACTCTTACACAGCTGTTTCTGTACATCCTTCCACTGTGAGAAGAGAACTCAGTGATGTGGATCTGAAAGGATGTGGATGTGCCACGGGGTCCAGACATCACCGTCACTGAATGTGTCTGAGTGTGGGCCTGGATTGTGAGAAGTAAAAAAACTAAACTGGAGGTGTTGAGTTGATGCTGAGGCATCAGCTGGGATTGGACCACTGATCTCTTTAATGATAGGGTCAATACTTAAATCCCTGGACCACTCGGGACCCTGACTCTCATTCTCTAATTGTTACAGAGGCAGGCTAATGTAGCATTAAGGCTGTTTTACAGTCTCTGGTAAGATAACACATCTAAGTCCACTGGGTTTACAAGTAAGTTTTAAAGTGCTCTTGTGTAAAGTATAATTGTAATTCAGAGTTCAAACATTCCCTTCTACTTTTCTTTTTATGCAAACTTATGCCTAGTATTAAAGTAAGAAGAATTTACTGATTCGTTCATTCACTATGAGTTCCATCAAGAAAAAGGCACTGCAAAAGCATCAGCATCAATTTGTTCTGTTCATGGGGATAACTGATTTGGTTTTGGTTCAGACAATTCACAGATTTTAAATATACATATTTTTTTTGTTTTAATATGGGACATTCATTCATTATCTGTAAGCGCTTATCCAGTTCAGGGTCACGGTGGGTCCAGAGTCTACACAGAATCATTGGGCACAAGGCAGGAATACACCCTGGAGGGGGCGCCAGTCCTTGACAGGGCAACACACACATTCACACACTTTGGAGTCGTCAATCCACCTACCAACGTGTGTTTTTGGAGCGTGGGAGGAAACCCACACGGACACGGGGAGAACACACCACACTCCTCACAGACAGTCACCCGGAGCAGGCCTCGAACCCACAACCTCCAGGCCCCTGGAGCTGTGTGACTGCAACACTACCTGCTGCACCACCGTGCCATTCTCATATGGGACAGTTATCATAAAATGACATAGGAGGGGGCGAGTTTTTCTGTACAATTATATGCTATTTAAAAAAAGCTAAACACTTTAAAACATTTTTGTACAGCTAATATTTAGCGCAACATGAACATGAACTAGGTCTGCGTCCAAACCAGAATATATAAACACACAACACATGTCTCGCCCACTGTCATTCAGAATGAATGGAAGCAGAAATAAAGCCTGGTTGAGCTTTGTACTCTTTAACTGAGGATCACCAGGCTAGATTCTCAGCTGAGCTGCACAACACAGTTTAAATTCTGAACGCATGCACGTCAGTGTGCTTGCACATTACTCCCTGTTTACATGGATCTATGCAGAAGTTAACACCAGCCTTTCAGGGTCTTGCCCAAGGACTTTTATGTGTATGGTTGTGGTGTTCATTCCCAAACAGGGGACTGAACCCTTGTTCCAGAGAGCAGCGGTTATTCACTGTGCTATACCAACTGTGAACAAAACCTCAATACAGAAACATCACTGTCTTTCTATACAGGCTTTCATTATAAAAGTCTGCAATTAAAAAATGAAAGTCTAAAAGTCTGAAGTAACAGCAGAGTTTCCGTTGTTGTTTACAGCTCTCTGGCTGTTTGTGTGAATGTGTTGGATGGTGGACTTTGGGACATGGTTATGGATTGGGGGCTGCTGTAGGCTCCTCTCGCCTGGACCTATGGGTTAGGATTAGTGTGTGACAGCAGCAGCAGGCAGGGGCTACTGGGAATTCCACAGATGCTCAGAGCAAAAGACGGCAGCTGCCACAGAGCTTTCAGTGCTCTGTGAGGTTTCGCTGAAAGAGTTGAATGAGAAAAGGGATAAATTGGCATCCTAAGTATTTACTGGTTATATGAATAGTCCTCTGGAAGATCTTATTCCAGCTGTGTGGCTGATGTTGTGTTGTCTTAACAGCTCTTACACACGGTCAGAATATCTGTCAATGTGGTGGCACCCTCAAGGGTACATTTCTGTACCTTTAGTTAGGGGACATAAGCGTATTCTATTATAATTATAGATTTTAAATTAGTGTTGATTTCATATACCCTGTTTACACTGTTTATGCCTTTAGAGATAATAATGTATGTCTACTGTACTGTGCAGAATACATTTGACTCATAGTGAGGACTAGTGGATGGACAGAAGGCTTGGGTACAGTGTTTGAACATAAAGAAATTTGTTTTTCTTTTTTCAGCATCAGTTTGGAGGAATGATTCTGATAAAAGTGCTTTGAGCAGCAGGAGGAAGAGGATGGATGTCAGCTGTTGATGTAGATGATTCATGATTGGGTGAGAATATGCCTGAATGGAACCTCGATATGGCGTCACATTCATCCAGGCACAGGGAGAGATAAAGATGAGGGCATGCCACAGACAGGGATGTTTTTGTTGAAGCACTCTCGACTCTCATGCATTTGTTCTGAAATCAGTACTATTAAAAGAAAGCTGGTCCCCATTACAGCAGGAGCAGGCTTTAAAATAATCCGTTAAAAGCATCACTAGGTAGTTGTTGTTTTTTTTTTTTTTTACCTTGCGGTTACAGATTCAGAATCATTGTGGTTCTGTGTATGACCTATAATAGCGAGAACAAACCCTTTGTCATTGCTACTCCAGGCTCAGCACTGCAGAAACTGCACTATGTAACTTTTGGAGAATGGTAAGAACACCCATCCAGTGCTGTTACCCTATGCACCTGTAGGAGGAGCCCCGGAGTGAAAATACCAAAACTTTCCTAGTGCTATTTTAAGGCTGTACACCATAAGTTGGGGCATTGCTGTGAGGATTTGATGGTATTTAGCCACAGAAGCATTGCTAAGTTCAGGCACTGTTGGATGATTTGTATTGGATCACAAATAGCACTCTAAGGCTACGTTCAAACAGCAGGTAAAAGTTGCACGAATCTAATTTCGCAATTAAATGATTTTTTTCCCCTGCTGATCACACTGTCCCACCTCTGACATCAGAATGAACAGATCACGCTCCTAAACTGACCCACATGCACAAAAGGACAATGTTTGAGGCTCTGACCAGAAGGAAATGTCTGTCTGTTCCAGCCAAAGCACTTTTGTTTTTGAATGGAATGGAACCTGACTGGGGTTTTAATGTACAACACTCACCAAACCACCCTTTTCTGGCTGGGTCTCTCGCAAATACAGCGTCTCCAAAGACAGCGAGATGAGCCCAGGCATATTGAGTGTAATATTTCCATTATCTACATTTGAGCACATGAGCAATGAAAAACTGATAAAGAACCACTGAAAAGAGGCTCTTCTGGTGTTTGTGGAAATTGGTATCAAGTGTTTTTAATAAAACAAAGTTTATTTTCTTATAAATGAGTGAGACGTCCCTGGGTTAAGTTTCACACGTTTTCCATTTCCCAGTTTTGTTTTGACCAGGTGGTTTCCACATTCTAAACACTTCAAATTAGAATGATATGCTTTGGTCCTGAATGCACAGATTATCCTCCATGGCTATGGAGTAGGGGTTTGTGATTTTAAACTCTGACAAACTTTTGTCAACTTTAAAGGGCCCACGTTATATATTTTTTCGACCAATTAACAGAATTCTGGGCTTTTAATTAAATGTCTGTGCCACGCTTTGGTCAAAATACCATAAGAATCAGACAAAACAGCACCGTTCTCAACAATTCTAAACAACCCTGTTCAGACCAGTTTCAGAGCCTGTTCCTTTCAATTAGAATGAGTGCCACACAGTTCATCCAGAGCTCCAGTGTGGAGCAGCTGCATCAGTTGAGACACACAAAAGCTCAGATTTAGCTCGGTTGTCTTCATTCACCATTCTAGATCTAGTCATGTCTGTTTCACATTGTATACCCCTGGTCATTCTCATGGGTCTGCTGTTTGCCATATAATTCTGAAAGAGCACTTAACAAAATTTCATTATATTTCCCTTTTAAATATTAATGATTAATCTTTGCATTGAAAGCAGCTCTTTCCAGTATTACCTGGTCTATTATATCCCCTGTTGTACATACACTCTAACGCCAGTATCCAGAGACAGTGTGCTCTTGAGCGTCTCTGGCAGGGATTTGCTGTGCCGGATGTGTGGAGAAGGCCTCTGTTGCGTGGGCAGCATGCATCTCTCTCGTCCCTGGCGGTCTGACAGCCTCTCCACAGGGACCACCCAACTGACTGACTATTCTAAGCTAATGGCAAACACTGCAGCTGTCCGTCTGGGCTGCGAGCACACTCACCTATGGCTGCGTCATACACCCACTCTGAATTCATTTCTGCTCTCGCTGTCTTTAGCCTCCGCCAAGCACAAGACAAAAGATGGCTGATAAGTGGGCTGTCACTCAAATGCTACCCTAGCCATTTCCTTAGCGATAAATCTAAACTTAGTGAAACTATGTGTAGGGCTGGCATACATTAAAACAACAACAAGCTTTTGGAGGCACTTTTCATGATTAATGTTTCATGCTATTCCTTAATTATTCTGGAAGGAACAGCTGGAAGCGCATGTCCTGGCTTTATGGGTGCGCGGCATGCATTAGCGAGGTGTTTGCGCTTCTTAGCATATGCAAGACTACATGCGTTAGGCTATGACCCTGAAGAGAGTTTTTGCCGCCTCGTACATAATAAAATAACTAGTTTTAAAAGCCCTGGGTGCACTGGGCTGTCTTAACGGGGCATTTTTTGACCCAATTAATTTGATGCCATGAGGCAAGTTGCAAATTAAGCTTAGCTTCTATTTGCTATTTTAATAGTCTCTTTTTACACAGAGAGTGAAGTAAAGGTCAAGTGAAGGCCAGAGACAAAGAGAGAGAGACAGAGACGTTGGAAAAAGCTGAAAGCTTTTTTTCAGAATCTTTATGATGAGACAGAAGAGGCTTGGACACAAAGCCCTGAGCTAGTAAATACTGTACGACAGTGCAGAGATATAAATAGTGTTGCTGTTAAAAGCATATGGCCGATAGCACTCATATACGTCTGAGAAGGAGGGCGCAGCCCACGCTAATGGAAGTCCACTAAAAACTTAAAGGGCTGCTCTGAACTGACAATTACATGTACACTACTTACTGACTGCAAAGGCTGGACAATGTTTACAGCCACAATGAGCTCCTCCACATGAAGGAGGAAATGAATAAAGGCAACTGAATAAAGGCAAGTTAAAGCAAGGCTGACTTGCTGTTAGCCCCTAAACTGGAATTATGTTAACTGTTAGCCAGAAGCCTGGTAATACATGCTTAATTTTTCTGCATAATCCTTTTTTTTTTTTTTTGCAGTCGGAACAGCAAAAAAAAAATCACATGAAATGAATCACTTTTTTGATTCAGAGACATATTTAAAGGTGGTTTAAAATGTGATGCTCAGATCAACCAGTCAACTTGTTTAATGCTGTGGTGGCAGTGTGGTAGGGGCAGTGAAACTCACGGTGGAGCTCTGGGGCCACCATTTTGTTAATTTAGAGTTGTTTTGTGGGTTATTTAAGGGTTTATGTGTGTGTATGCATTTTGTGGGTGGACGGATTGTGTTTATTTTGTTGCACTTGGTGGCGTTCTCCATTGGCAGAGCGTTATTCACCCATTTGGGGTGGAGGGGGTATAAGACTCTCCACCAGTTCCACCATACAGCAAGGCCATATCACTGTGTTCAGTTACTCCTTTGAGCATAGTGCCCTTCCTAGGGTTCATGTATAAAAGTGGTAGATGTAGTAATGATTCTGTCTCGTTACTTCAATTCCGAGCACTATTCCCACTATTGCTTAGACCTCTGCCTGACCGTTTAGACTGTCTTGATCAAATCAGATATGCCAAACAATTAGAAATGAGCTGTTTATCTGATCAAGGCCATTTCTGTATTGTATTATGTTTTGTGTAACTGTATAATGTGATCTGAGAGGAATGTAGACTGAGATTAGCCCTCAACACAGTGATCATAGTGTCAATAAACAGGGCTTTGCTGAAGCGTAGGATGAGCAATAAATATTGAATTATAATGCACACAGGCAGTAACCTAATGAATGTAATGAGCAGAGAGCATACATACAAAATGAATCAATAAAGAGAACCATGAAAAGTCAAGAATAAACTCAGGGTGGAGCAGGGGGTGACGGAGTGCGAAAGATACATTTAAAGGTCATTTTTACTTCTTGGCTCAATTTGCATCAAGGCACATGTACAGTAAATAGATATGTGGCATCTTCACAGGGCTTTTTGTTGTGTGGTTGGACTGGAAGCCTATCCATGTCCTGATTGCTTGAATGCAATAATGTTTATGTGCCAATTGGCTGTTGTTAAAAGCTATTAGCCAGATAATATAGCAAAGCACGGTCTGATTTCCTATTGTTGCATAAGAGAATATTACACCTATCAAACAGATCTAGGACCAATAACCGCACTACCCAATCAGATTTAGCATCTCTCTGTGGCATCATTACAACTACGGCTTTTAGTATTTTAAATTTGTGGATGGATACACAATTGGAAAAATATTATACTCACCATAGCCCTGTTTTGGGAAGATGATTTTATTGCTAACTTGTTAATATTAGTTTATTGCCTCACTTTACATTTTCAAAGGCAAGTGTATTCCATTAAGCTTAGTATCACCATGTTGTATAGTGGTTATATTTTTAAAATGTCCAGCTTTTTAAGATGGTGCCCTTTTCTATGTACAGTATGTGGTCCAGTTATTTGTTTACTATAGTAGTTTATTAGTTTTGTAGCTGGAACTAAGTTTTACATGATTCATTTTACCATGAATAAGAAAACCACTTAAACAACTAATGGTCTAGTTTGTGTTTGGGCTGATATTTTGCTGTTAAATAAAACAGTAAAACAGGAAGATTGTGTTGTGATTATAACAGAACTCTTGTTGAAGAAAACTCTCAGTAAATGACTTCTTACTGAAATGTTTTCTGTTGGAAAACTCTTTTGTTGTTTCTTATCTTAAAATGAATGAAGTCTTTGGAGATACCCTGACTGTTTGTGAAACACCAGGTTTTAAGAGGATCTAAATCAACTTTAAAATATGTGACAATGTATGTGATGGTTCACTTTAAAGGTTTGCAATTTCTGAGCAGCAGACACAAAGTGTTTTATTCATTTATTCATTGTCTGTAACTGCTTATCAAGTTCAGGGTCTGAAGCCTACCCAGCATCACTGCGCGAAAGTCTGGATCACCCCTTTTAGGGGGTGCCAGTCCTTCACAGGCGACACACACACACACCTACGGACATCTACGGACACTTTTGAGTCGCCAGTCCACCTACTAACGTGTGTTTTTGGACTGTGGGAGGAAACCGGAGCACCCAGAGGAAACCCACGCGGACACAGGGAGAACACACCAACTCCTCACAGACAGTCACACGGAGCGGGACTAGAACCCACAACCTCCAGGTCCCTGGAGCTGTGTGACTGCGACGCTACCTGCTGCGCCACCGTGCCGCCCTTTTTAGTGTTTTAGTAACAAGTTAAAAAAGTATCTTGTGTTATTAACAGACATTTTCCATTTAAGCTGTAAACATTATAGAAATACATGAAATACATTTAAAATGTTACTTAAAATAATCCTTTAAAAAGGAAGTATACACTGCAAAGTTTATCAAGACTACTTTTCTATTCCATGTCCTGACCCTCTCTATGTTGTTTGAAGTTCCAAGGACCAAACTGTTAAGATCATCTTAACTGACAGAGAGAAGCCATATCCTAAATGGTGCATTCACAGTTCACCTGTATATGCACTTGCAGATCATGGAGGTCTAAGGTGTACCATTTCTTATTGTGCCCATTAAAGGTTGCTCACAAGTGCTCTCTACACCTTTTACCATGGCCTTTAGTGAGGGGCATAAGATTTCAGTCTCAGCAGAGACCTGTTACTCAGAATTCCTTGAGCTACCGATGAGGACCAATCAAAATGGACAGGTCTGTTTACGGCTGGCTGTGTGATCAACATGTCCGTGTAAGATGTGAATATAAGTGCATTTGTTTATTAAATCAACTTATAATTGAAGTGCATTGTGCTTGTAAAGAAATCTGAGCCACTACAGATTCGTAATCCAACTCCTCCAAACTTCCCAAGAACAGCCAGTCACTTGTTGAATCTGTAGATCACACAAATCTTTCTCAAGCGCACCACTCTGAACCATGCAGCCATGAGGTCTTTTGTCCTGTAGGTCCACATGTAGTTGATGTAGACTGGGAGGAAGGCCACATGCTTAGAGCTCCATTTTGGACAGGGCTAAATAGAGTCTTCAATGTGATGCCCACATTACCATTTAATTAATAACAAACATGTGTAACCACCCTGTTCATTATCATCATGAACTGATTGTTGAGGAGCATTTAACGTTACCACAGTGTCCCACACAGTGTGCCTGCAGGGGGCAAAAATCATTGTTTACATCCGTCAGTTTATCTGAAGTATTACAGGTCCAACACAGACAGTCAGAGTACAGAATCTCTGCTTCTCATCCATTTTTCTATTTTATATATAATTCCACTCAAAATATTTTTAGTCGAAACATTCTGGAGATAGACTTTCGTAACCTTGAGATTGTCCACGCCATTCCACAATAGAGTCTCACATCCTATGACCACTTATTGTCCTCAATGCTCAGCATGGTAAACACAGTAAAAAAAAGACAGTGTCAAGCTTTCTCCATTGAATCTGGTTGTGTGTGTGATTTCTATATTAACAGAATGAGTTACTTGCCAAAGGTGAATCTAAAGGAACACTAGATAGTATTTGTAGCTTAAATCCACAGCTTCAAAATCACTGCGATGCTTCACTGACTTCACTATGTAACTTTTAGAGGAGTGTAGGAAGCCACAACTCCTTCCTCCCCCATTCCCTCTTGATTTGAGGACAGTCTGTATCTGTAGCGATGGCCTAGGAACAAAAATACCTAATCTTACCAAGTGTTTCTTTAAGCACATATTAAAGGTGCATCATACAGTTCAATTCAGTTATTCCTTACAATCTTGAAAAGGCGGCAATAATTTTGTCCAGTCTGTTTCTGGAATTCTGTGTGGAAACAGATCAGATTTACATTGTTTCCATGACAGAAATGCAAATGTTTTGGCCATATCTGTACAAAATATATGTGCACAACTGAAGGTTGAATATTGGATGTGTAATGTACATAGAGGCCATTCGAAGTACACTTCATAAAGCAGTGTGAAAGAATGACCACCGATGTATAATGAAAGCAGTGGTAAGTTCACAATGCTCTATACATTATACAGTGCACAGAATGATTCATCCTCCCTGCACTGCTGAAGTCAGTGTATAAAATCCACACTTGTGGTGCCTGACACTGTAAATGCTGTGAGATATGAACGGGTGAAGGTTATAAATGCTACATCCATAAATCACAAGCCTTTTCTGTTTATTCTAAAGGGCCTGAAATGTACAGTCAGAGAGGATAAGAAGAAAATGTGATGTAGTGGATCAGGCAGTAAAACTATCCATCTCTCGGTAAGGCAAAGCAGCTAAAGCGAATTTATATTAACTATAAAAGTAGGAACTTTTATAAAGGTTTCACATTTCATTTGAACCCAGCATTAAAGACTCGGGAGCTGACAGGAAGGTTAAATTGTCCTTGTAATTTAATGCCATTACTATTCCAGCTGGATGAGTGAATGAGTGCAAGAATAAGATCAAGAGATAAATAAATAAGTAGCCGATATACATTTAAATATCTCTGATATTTTTCCCATTATCTCCTATCATCCCTGTGGTTTGTATTTACTGCCAGCTTGGTTGAAAGAACCCATGTCTACACTGCAAACTTTTAATTGGAGTCTCTCATCAGCTAGTTTCCAAATGATCTGCTGAATATTCAAATGTACACTTTGTCATTTTTGGGCTAATGCTGTGGTTTAAATAACATGTAAAATATGTTGAAATTTCTAAATGTATTATTCAGTATTATGACACCCGTACAGACTGTGTGCTTAGTATAACTCGCCCTTTGGCAGAAATCACAGCTTGAAGACAATGTTTTGTAGTCAGCTAAGAGCTTTGAATTCTTGTACTTGGCTTTCCCCCCCCACTGTTTGCAGAAAGCCTCTAGTCCTGAGATATTCTTTTGACGCCCTGCATGCACAGCTTGTTTAAGGTCTAACCACAAACTCTTTATTATGGTTAGGTCTGGAGGCTCTGAGGGCCATTCTGTAACTTCAGTTTGAATATCATAAGGCAGTCTGTGGTAGATATTGTGGTAGGTTCTGGAAAGTTATAAATTAATATAATTTAAAAACAAATTCTTATCAAATAGTTGGGGGCCTGAGCACATTTTTTTTGCATTCCCCTTGTCATGTTTTGGGCTGTTTTGGAGGTATTTAAGGGGTA